>NW_026087270.1:6082499-6102499 GCF_022539395.1 Myiozetetes cayanensis
CAACTTCTCTATTGTCTTTTCAAAAATAGAGATAAATACAATAGTTTATTTTGCTGCTTTTTAATTTCTCTTTTGTGAAGAGTGGGAAAAAGAAATACATAAACAGAAATGTTTTACATAAAAAAGCTCTCTGAAAAACAAAGTAGATGCTATTTATGTAAAGTCTAGTCTCCTGGAGCCACTGTTTTGCCTAGACATAAGTCCAACAATGAATTTATACTAATTCAAATATCTGGCCTTTCTAGTTTTACAAACTGCATTTTAAAACCTATGTTAAGCTTCAATCATAGTAGAAAGCATCAACTGAAAATTCCAGAAGCTAATAAATACTCAGATGCCTTGATTTTATGACCATTCAATTTCTTTCCAATTACATATTTCTCCAAGAATTTATATTGTCTTTGTGAAACTAGAAACTTTTCAGATATGTAAATCAATCTTAGTGTTAATGTGCAGTATTCTTTAAATTAAATTACAGTACAGATATCAGATTCTAGCAGTTCTTTTGCTGCAATGAGATAATTTCTGGAGGCAAGACACCTGGCCAGGCTAGAGTGGTGATTAATTTTATGTGTTTAGGGTGCAATCATCACTCAGAAAAAGGCTTAGGGTTTGGATGATGGATGACGGGTAAAGTGCAGGCTGATAGGACATGGCCCATGAATCTGTTCTACATCATCAGTTCCTTTGATCACTGGCAGAAGTTCAGAGATACTTCTTTGCATCTGTCCAAAATAAACAAGGCTACCATATACCTTTTGCAATATCACTTTTAAATATGGGCTAATTTGTGGGGGAGAAAACACCTTTATTTTTTCAACAATGGCTGAGGGAAATAAAAACAAACATTTTAGCGTGCATTTACGTGCACATTTACAGACAAAAATACGTTGAGTGTGTGTGCATCCATGTCTGTACACACATATATTTTAATGAAAGATGATAGTATAAAAGCGATTTTTTTCCCCTGCAAACTGATACCTATGTTGACACCATAGAAGGGATTCAGCATAGCTGCTGAAAAACAGTTTTATGCAGCCTGTCAGAAGAAAGCCCTAAGTTATAACAATACTGTGCAGCAGTTCTTCTTCATTAGCAATGGTGGTGTGACTAGAAATTGTTGGGAATCTTTCTTACTAGTGATAGCAAAATTAATGGGTGTAACCAAAATGATTCTTGATTAAAAATACAGAAGAGTTTAAGGTTGAAGAGATAAAGAGGATTTATGCTAACCTACCAAAAAAAAAGAAAAAAAAAGAAAAAAAAAAAGAAAAGAAAAATACTTTTTTGTATCTCAATTAACAAAATATAATTTGATAATTGAAAGCAAATGCTTCTTTATCATATGATTTCTACTTTTCTTTACCCAATGCTGTCCCCTGCAGGGTGTAAGAAATCAGATCACAGAAGTACTTAGAGGCTAAAAAAATACTTTTTGTTTTGTTTTGGGTTTTGTTTGGTTTTTTTTTTTTTGTTTAAATTGAAGAGTAAGAGAGGAATAGCTGAATTAACGTCATGTTCTCTATCAGAATTCATTATCAAGCCAGCATGGTTTATGAATAATCCTTTCAGAAGCTTGACTGGATGCTGTGATGGGCATTCCTTGAAAATATTCTCTCATATCTCACAGCATATGAGCAACACTTCTTTCCATAGGTGTTATGAATTCCTAGTGCTCATGTTGATATTCTGTCTGTGGGCAATAAGATGTTAAGCATTTCTTTTATATGTCTCATCAACTGCACTTGAACATGGATATCAAACAGAACACATGCATTATAAATGCATTGTACCTCTCAGTGGACTTTCTTACCATTTTATGGAATGGGAAGTAAAGAATATCCAAGACTATACTCTATATGTGTAGAAAATACTATACTACTCTGCTGAAAAGACAGGTGACCCTCATAAACGAAAAAAAGCTCCTCTTGAACAGGACATGGGAAGCATAAAGGTGAAGAGCTGAATAGGTTTCATTAACAAGATCATCTTTGTACCAGACAAAAACAAAACATGAGGCTTAAAAAAAATCTCTGGGAGCATTTGTTATCACATGGAAATCGTACTCACATGACTGCTGTCTCCTTACTCAACTGGAAAACTTCTTTATCTGACTACGTGCAAATACTGAAATGTTCATTAGCTCTCTTGAAACACCTTGACTTGTCTTTATTGAGTTGCATTTCATCCATTGCCTTTGCACCTGGGGGCACACAATAAATTTTTCTGCACAAAGGGTTTCTCAAGAGTGGTATGACTCTTCCTTTTCTCCCCAGAGTCTGAACGCATTGCATCATCTTCTATCATATTTACAAGCCTGGGGCCCAGGATGAAGAATTGTTTAGTATCTCCAAACTAAACCTTGCCACGTAGCTGATCAAATTGTTGTTGCTGTGCCACTGAGCTGACTCAGTACTTGCTTGTTTGATTTAAGGCACAGTTCCACTGTGAAAAGTTATTGTGAAAATGGTATTTTCTTCTGCAGCAGAGCTAGTTCCTGCGTGTATGAAGAATTATATGTGCTGACTCAAGTGACAAAACATAAGTATTTACTGCTTCTGCTCTTGCCAGCTCTGCAGAGCAAAGACAGAGAAGAGAAAGCAGGTTAGGGTCCATTTAATGTGTATACATTAATACTCCTTTCCAGGCTTCTGTGGTTTTAGCCCTGTGCAAATTCAGGGAGAATAATAACATCCCAGAGCTGTTTATAGGAGTATAGTTTGGCCTCTACCACTGTTAAGTGGCCATGGAAAGAAATCATCTTGGTCTCTCAGATTCTACAGTGCACGTGGAAACACCACAGACAAAAAAATAATAAAAAACAAACAAACAAACAAACAAAACCAAAACCAAACCCCTCCCCCAAAAAAAACCCACAAAAACAAACAAAAAGCCAAACAAAAAACCCAAACAAACAAAAAAAAGAACCCACCATAATGAAATTGTAATTTGAAACAGAGTAGATCAATACTTATACTGTTCCATATTATATTTTACCTGTAGTGACTTGCAGAGTTTGTGGCTGCAATAGATTATTTTGTGGCATTCTGGCTTTGTAAACTTTTCTATTGGATTAACATAATCTCTGACTATTCAAAGACAGTGGAAAATATTTTGTATGGCTTTTGTCATTAGTTACCAATTCTTTTAGAATAAAGCAGAGGACCAATTTCTTTGTGTTGTCCAGCTAGCTATCATACTTTTGGAGCTATTTTCTGCCTCAACATCGTGGTCTGTTAGCACATAGAACTGAGAACAGGAACAGACTCTGGTCTGTCCCCACTGAGACATTCTGAGAGTTGGTGAAAGCTTCCTCATTTGGCTGCCTTACACTGTCTGAATATGAAACTATGAAGGGAGTTCACAAGGAATTATGAACTGAGTGTTGATTTTAGCATGTTCATAGTGTCTGACTTTATTGCTTTAGCTTGTCTAATCCAGGCAGAGTAGTTCACTCTCTGTTTCAAAGTGACAATGAAACTTGCCTGGGAATGACTTGGACTTCTGTTCCATCCAAAAAAAAGGCAGTAGCTGAGCAAGCAAAGGAGGGAGATTTGCTTGAATATTTCAGCTACTTAAAGGAGAAATTTTAGCCATCATCTTAAATTCATAATCGCTACTAGATGATCAGATAGCCAGCAGTGTCTGCTGGTTACTTTTATTGTATTTTGCAGTGAAATCATCACCTTTTCAGAGCTGTTTGTGGGGCTATATTTTAAATCCAGTAGAACTGAAATCAGTGGGAATATGGCAGCTTGCTTAATTAGTCCAATACCTTTGAAAGTCTTTGAAGCAGTAAAAGGTTAAATAGAATTTATGGTCACTGAATTCCCAAAGATTGTCCTAACCAACAGACAGTGGCTATCATCAAACCATGATGTGGTATTTGAAATAAACACTGGCTCCTCTGCTGAAACTTCCTTATCACTGGGAAGAGAAGGAGCAGCTTCTCTTGGCAGCTTTGGAATTTTCTGCCCACAGTAGTCCAAAACATTAACTTAACTTGTGCTTATTCTTCACTTTGGAACTAGAACTAGGTTTCACTTTAAGAAAGTACAGTCTTAACTAATGGTGAAGCAGCTGATAGCACTTACAACCTTTGATATATGCCATTCAATTCTAAAGAAAGTATCTATAAATTAAAGAAAACCTTGTTGTTATACTTTGCACAGTCCCTTTTGAATATGCTGTTTCCTCTGAGGAGAAATCCTCAGTTTCTCCTGTCAGTTGTTAGCAATGGGGTAATTTCCTCATGTTGGAAGGGTAAGCTCTCTGTCCAACCTACACAGAGCGAAAAAGATATATGAGAGGCAACTACATAAAGCTTATATATAGAGTAAGGGGTAACTTACCTCCTAGGTCCAAGCACTTAGGAGCTCACTAACTCTCTATAGAGAATGAGATTTACAAAAAATCCTTGGGGAGGGGGAAAAGTGGTCCTTGAATTTTCTTAGAATAGAAACTGAAAGTTTTAAAACGTCCTTCTAACATGAGGCCAAGCCCCCAAATATCAGATTATTCTTTGAACTTGTCTTTTAAATAACTCTTTAGCTATTGTAGCCTAAGCAACAAATATTTTTATTGATTTGTGTGTGTGGATAGATTGTTCTTAAATATATCCAGTTAATATTGCTTAGTAATTTTTCTGAAAATATAGCCAACCTTTTAAACTCTTGAGTCTGGTTTAGCTTGATCAGTAGTTTATCAAAATACTGTTATGCATTTCCATTAGAAGGAAGAATACTGCCAGCAAGAGCTGTGTGACTCCCAGTGCTCACCATTTTGTTCTCATATGCAGCAATTGAAGAATCATATATCTGCAGGCTGTGTTTACTCCTAAAATGTAGGAAAACATAAGCCAAGATGGAGACTTGAGCAAAAATTCACTTGCTGGTGGTTAATAGCAGTTATGTCCAAGGACCCTGAGGAGAACCCCTAATTCCACTAGAGTTTTACTTTCTTGAAACCCTTTTGTTGTGAGCAGGCCTGGCTCAAGGGAATAATAGGAACTCGAAATACAAGTAAATTTGAAAAATGCACATATATACTACAGACACATAAGCTTGACAATCTATAGAAGCTGTCTGATAACTTTCTACAAAGCAACTTGACCCCTGCTGTTATTTTTTTATATTTGTATTTACTTTATCACACAGAAAACCAATCATGTTATTCTGTCATACCAGTTATTTTATAAAAGTAGACAGAGGCATGTAGCAGCTCAGAACAGCTTACAGTCTCCTGCAAACACACAGCACTTTCTTCTCTTGAGGTCTGAAGCTATTTGGGCAACTGAAATGCTTAGACTTTAGTCTTTTAACAGAATCTGGATCTAAAACCGATAATAGAATATCTAGTACCTAAATATGACCTTGAAAAATGTCATCATAAGTTTCTAATATCACCTATATTAAAAGTTCAACATGGTGTTACACAGAAGAGACTTGACTTGAGAGCATATATCCACTTAGATTATTGCCAACGTACTTAGTCAAAGCAATATAAAATTATCTTCCATGTTGCTGTTGGGGATCATTCTGCTGCATTTATTTGGATGTCAAAGTGACAGGCCATTAGCCCAAGGGTAAGCTAGTTATTTAAGGAACTTTTCTTGTTTTGTACAATGAAGAAGTACTCTTGAAAATACAACACAAACATAGATATCTGTGTCAGATGGTGATGGTCCATTTCTTTTAAATATGAAAATGTAATTTTAACATTCAAGCAGTCAAGACAGTGGTAATTTAAAATAAAACAGGAACAACAGTCATTAAATGGCTGTGTTTCTGGACTTAGATTGATGCTTAACACATTGATCTTCTTCAATAGAAGCTTTCCATATTCCATCTGTTAGAATCTTTGACCTTTTCGTAACACCATTAAAAGATAAAATGTTAATCTACTGAAAAAAGATGCATGACCTTTTAAAAGTGAACTGTCCCACTTTACAGTCTGCCATCATTAAAGAACTTTATGCTCAGGAGCCACGCATTATGTGTATCATAGCAATATAATTGTTTAGAATAATGTAATTGTTCAACCAAGAAGATATACAGCACGTGTAACATAAATTAGAACTAGAACTATGTGAACTTTGAAAACCCAATCAAAATAACATGTCAGATCAAGGTTTACTTTCAGTTTTAATCAGCCTCAACCTCAAATTTATTTTTTATTAATATGCCACAATGCATGCATAGAAGATACTTTAACAAAGAAGAAGAAAGGTACTTTGGGACAAATGAAACCACATCACTGGCAAAGGAAGATGCTTATCTTTCTTCATTTTAAATCACTTTTACTTATTTTTTTCAGGATAAGAAAGTAACTGGAGCAATAATATTTTTATATATAACTTAAGAAATTTCAGTAGTAAGAAAATTCTTGAAAATGGACTTAACTTTTTCTCCTAAGTCTGAATTATCCTAAACTTGACTTCTTAAAGCAATGGCCACAATTCAGAACAGCATTGAAACATAGTTTAAATATAATTCAGTATCAGCATTTGGTTTTGAATATGGGCTAATTTGATTCTACTACAAATTAAGACTCTGTTCTGAACCCTGACTACAGAAAATAAATTGAATACATGATATAGGCTCAGATGACCTAATCTTATCTTCTGCTGGGATCCAAATTTTAGATGAAGCTCCTTAAATGTTTTTTGAGGTCATAGCTATATAATAATGTGTCTACTCAGTAACTACTTACCAGAGGATAATAGTTGAAGTAGCTTCTTCATTTGAATATGATGTTCTATTAGTGCTTTTTATTATTTAGGTAAAAAAGCTTTTATACACAGGAAGGCTCCATTTCTTCTGAAGTCTCTAACTTATTCCATTTTCCCCAGTAAAAATGGTGAGCTTAGACTGGATAATTTGGAATTGGAATATCCTATCTCTGAATGTCTGCATGTTTTTCAGTGTAAGTTGCTCCTTAAGGTAAGTGGCTATATGCAAAATAGAAATACAAGTGTTCTAAGATAACATAGATTTAGGCCCCAATATTAATATTATATGATTGCATTAACTTGTTATGTTTAGCAGTGTCCCTGTGGTGGGAGGTCTTAGACAGCCCTGATGCAATGGGTGCATATAAATTAGTAATTTAGGACACAGGAGTGGTTCTTTCCTTTGTGATTTTGCCTTGCACCTATGGTGGGTGGGTGGTGTGTGCCCAAAGCTGTTTCCGATCTCATGAGGCTGAAGTCACACACTGGATTTACTGTCTTGAATGACCCACTTGCAATGATGTATAGCCCTGCAGAATTTAGCTCTCTACACGTGTTCTGCATGCCTAGGAATGGAAACTGGCTTGAACTTCATTATTAGAATTTTGATCATCTGCATAATGATGCAGAAAGTATAGGAGAAAGCACAGGCCTTGCTAAGTTTTTGACGAGTAGAAAGCTGTTCGCTTCCAGTTAAAACCTCATATTCTGCTTTCTGATTGTCTGGCTGCACTAGCCCTGTCTATTTATATATTGTTCCTCTTAAATAGGCAGCACCCCACTTTGTATAGGCCAAGCATTTCATCTTTGAAGTTAGCAGTCACTTTTTTCATCAAGCTCTTCCATTGTTTAGACCTACTTCCCAGTTTATCACACCGCAAATTTCCTCTCTCGCATATTCTTCCCTCTAGGTCATTGATAGTGAAAGCAAGCAATATGTTTCCTGGTGTTCAACCATGTGGCACTTCACTAGTCACATAATACACTAGATAAGGAGATGACAGTCTGTGCTGCTCTGAATAGCATATGTGCATGCCATCTGAAAGCCAGGAGCTGGAGGACGTGGATACAGCCAACAGAGGGAGTCAATGGCAGCAAAGCACTGGCCATTCAACCCATGCTATGGAGAAGGGAAAAATGGCCAGTTTTGCATTTATGGTTAAAGATTTCAGCCTGTTTCTTGTTAGTCCCTAGGCATTGCTTGGAGTCCATGTGTTCCTCTTCTTTCAAGCTGGAGGTTGCCTACCTGATAGATGTTTGGTTCCAGCTAGGCAGGAGGGGGTGGTGCCTCAACAGAATACCAGCTGTTTTGAAGAAAGTTTGGCTCTTTTAACATTTTCTGTATGTACAGGGAAGATCTAATCTGTAACGTTTGCCTTTTTGTCTAACTATCAAGCAACATACAGAAGCTATAATCTCTGTCTAGTTAGAATTATGGAATAAAACCTGCTTTGTGGAGAACACCTGCTTGCTCCATCTTTTACAGTATAGTAGTAATGTTTAAAATCTCTTGTGCCTACTCATAACTTAGTACCCCACATAGTTAAAATGATACAGACCTCATCAACCAAAGTGGCATTCCCTTCAGACTAAGAAAGTCCCAGATCTCAGCACTGGTGAATATAATAAAGGGAAAGACGGTCTTTTCTCTTTGACAGAAGCAAGCTGTCACAGTAACACTGAAATGAGATACAGAAGAAAATAAAATTCAAAATACTCTTAGACACATTCAGACAACATGTAAATAGAATAATAAATCTGGCAAGAAAGATCTGTTTATTTTTTGCACAAAAGGGCTAAGAAGTTGTTTGGTTTGTGGGGTTTTTTTTCATTTTAAAGCATGAATTTCTTTTTCTTCCACCTGAAGTCTTCGCAGTATTCCACAGAGCAGCTGTCCACAGCAAGAAACTCATCATTCACTCTCTGATCAGCACATACAGTAAGTGACATGAAACTCCGCTTAATTCTCTTGTGTCTTCATGAAATAATTTCTTCACCAACTAAAGAAATCTGCTGTTTACCATAATCTCAATTTAACACCTTCTCTCACTGTTCAAAAGTAACTGTCTGCATTTGAATAGGGTTTGCAAAGCAGAAGTAACTGCCAGGGAAAACTAAACAAGTCTTGTCTCTTCCTTGGAAGTTGAAAAAGGCTTTAGTTTTTTATCACGGTGACAGGTTACATTGTAAATAAAGTTTGAGATCTTTGCTTTGGCCATTTAATACAAGAATTGGTTAGAAGTGAACAAAGCTGAAGGGTACAAAACTTGAACTAAACCCAAGTTCCACATTAAGACGGTTGTTGGAAGGCAAGTGGCACATGGACACAGTAACACTGGGAGTTCAGTAGGGTGTGACAGATTGGGGATGCTACTCCCAACTTACAGAGGAAGCCCCTTGAAACTAATGAGGTTTCAGTTAATCAGCACTATGGAAAAGAGGCCTTGGGAAACACTCCACTTCTTAGAAGCTAATTTATTTGTTTTGCATTATGTAGAAAACAGCTGGGAGGATCTCAGCCCCATCAAAGCTGGGAAGGGTCCCACCTTGCCTCACATTACCACTCACAGCAGAGGATCGCTTAAAAAAGATTTCCTCATTCACACTGGAATCAGATATAATGTCTTTTAATCAGCAATCAAAACAAAGGCCCTGTTAGTATTGCAAGATTAGCTAGATTTCTACAGATTTGCTCTGAAGTTAACAAAATTGCATCCAAATGAGACATGAGCGATAGGAAATGTTCTGCAGGAGTTCAAAGCCTGTGACTGCGCCTTCGCTCCCCAGCAGCCTGTACAAGCCCTGTGAGCACTTACCTGGGAACCAGGGGCTGCCCTTGAGGGACAACCTCTCCTGCAGCTCTCTTCCCCTGACTCATAAGGCTACGACTTGAGGAAATTCACATTTGAAAATTTAGAAATATGGTGCACAATGGTTTCATGTCATGGCTGGATTGAAGTAAGAAAAAGCATTGTGTTGGAGGGCAGGAATTTCTTTTTGTCTTTTGTGTTTATATCACTGTGTTGATTTACTGCAGGTAAAAAAAATGGTGATGTAAAATCCTTAAGTAATTTTTCTGAAACAGGATGAGTTTTCACATCATGTGAGTAGCATTGTACTGCTAACTGCAAAATGCTTGGAGGAAACTAACCTAAGTTGAAGGAATATTCCATCAAAGAGTCAGTACTTGCCTCAATAAGATATTTTTAGCATTTTTAGATTTTGATATATGTGTCTTTTTTTTCCCAAGAGAACAGGAAAGCTACTTCTCTTCTCACCAATTCTTTCATATTAGGTTGTTTATTGCAGAGCATTGCATTAGGTCATGTTGCATTTGATCTGCTGGAAAATGAACAGTGTTTTGAATCATCTATATGTGTCATTTGCTACCTCTCTTTAATCAGGTGAATGTAACTTTCCTACCAGTACCCAGGTATATAGCAGGGTTAAAAGCTTTCAGATAAGCCAGGTATGTACCTAATCAGAATGCTCTTGCCTGGTCACAGCTTTTGATGCTAGAAATAGTGCTTTTTAAAGCATATTGACATATGCATTAAATGAAAAACACACATAGTATTGAAGTGCTCAGTTCCCCTAGAAAAAGAAGAGAATAAGTCTTAATTTTCCTTTGGGGCAAAGCTTTAATAGAATAGCTGCTAGTTCATAGTCTTCCAGTTATTGTTTAAACCCCATAAGATTCTTAAGGCTTTGAGTGTTTGTACCAAGAAAAGAAAAATATGAATTCATTCTCAAGCTCAGATTTGGAAGCTAATAAAGTTATTCTGACTTCTATTACATTTCTTGCCCACCAGCATTACCATGTTGCTATTATTCAACTGAATAGTTTTAGTAGCTTGAGCCCCTTCTACTTTATGGAAGTTGAGAAGGAAAATTGAAGGTCACAAGGAACATGGAAAAAGGTCATTAAATAATTGCAACAAAGAAAACAGAAGAAAAGATATGTGACAGGGGATATGAACAGGAGCTAACAAAGTGGTGCTCTGACAATATTTTTAGTACTGTCATTGGTGTGTCTATGTGGCTGAATGATCTTCCTCAGTAATCTGCTTGGTTTTTTTGATTTTACTGTTTTTGGTGAGATGATTTCTGAATTTCTCTCAGATTCTCCCTGTTCCCTCTAAGATGCACACAATTTATCATGTTGCCATTATCCATTGCCAGTGATCCAAGGACTTCTGTGTTTTCTCAGTGAGCCAGCCAACTTCTCACGCGATAGTATACGTACTTGGAATTAAATCTCATTTCCCCTCTCTCATGGCAGCCAGGCATTGTATTGCAAAGTGGGATCTTCAGCAGCTGAATTTTCAGTTCTACACTGCCCAGTACATATAAATTGCCATATCCCAGGGCCTTAGTGGAATCCCAGTCTGTCAGGATTATTTCACTATGTCATGCAATGTGCAAGCACATGCCAAGCTGGGCAGAAGGGAGGAAAGCATGCTGCCATTTTAGCAGCTTCTGCCTCTTCCCTGGCTGAACTGGCAATTGATGTGAATTTTGTGATAAAATTATGCGTGTCACTTGTAATTTGTAATGTGGTCAAATATGGATGTGTAGTATAGGTAAATAAATTGAAGATTGCTTGCACCTTTAATTCTGCGAATCTTAGTACACTATCAAGTTTGTATTTTTATCTGCAGTTGTCATCTGCTGCAAAAAAAATCTGGATTTTAGAAGGTCAGACTGCGTATACAACAGATACTATGGACTCTGTAGTTACCCAGGTTGAAAAAAAAAAGGTGAGTATAACCATGCATAAATACATTTGTTCTATGTATCAGCCTTCCTAAACAGTTTACAAATCTGTCCTTAAAACGTTTTGTTCGGTGGCCAAAATGAGAGGCACATAAGCATCAGTGATTTTTCCCGTTTGTTTTCGTTGTGTTGAAGAACTCAGTGAAAGGTACAATTTCTTTGCAGTGTTCGTGTTCGTTATATGACTAGGCTTTAGATAAATTGTGATAATGTTTGGGCTCTGTATTTGATTTCTACATTTCAGATATGAGGTTATGCACATGCATAGCTTATGAGAAGAGCCAGGCTGACAGCAGAGGGATTGATCTCCTTTGTGGAGCACATACAGCATGTTGCCTTGTTACCTTGTCAATGTGCTTGAGTCTCAACACGCTCTCAACATTCAGAGTTCCAGTTTGTTTCCCACATCCTCCTCTCCTTAGAGTCTGGGCAGGGTAAGGCAGTGTGGGTTCCAGTGAGTTCTAGCTGATGATTGAGGGGAGAAACCTGCAAAATAAGCAATGTAACTTGTTCATGTAGACAAATAAAATTTTGTCTTGGGAACTTGCAAATAAACCTCCCTCATTTTCAGCTTCCTTGAAAAATGCAGTGAAATCAGACTTTATTGGGAGAAATGACACATTATGGTGCACATTTCAGGGTCTTATATTAAAATCTATTTTTTTAAAGAAGAAAATTAAATGCTATTCCAGTTTTCTTGTTCCTGCTGACCCTTTAGGACTGTACTGAGCTTCTGCCACCTACCAGCATGCTCGCCAGGCAGTCTGTACAAATATTATTATTACTTAAATAGAGTCTGAATCATTACCTTGTGTTTTCACTTTGTAGTGAAGTGATTTAAATATAGTTTTCTTATGTTGGGATCCTTTGACAAATGCATAAATAGTTAGCGCATTGTTAGCAACAGTGAAAAGGAAATGGATGCCTGGCAGGAGGAAGGGCAAATAATTTTCTCATGCTTGCTGTGCTCTTTCTGTAGTGTAAATCAACTCTTCTCCTCTGAAAGTAAAAACTTATTCCAAGATGTCAACAAAAGTAAAGTAATTAGGAAAGGAAATGTAATTCCTCCCTGCTGCTCCTCCCTCGCACACATTAGTAAAAGCTATTTAAAGATACAACCTGGCGTGGACTAATTGGGGATGAGTCACTTGGGACCTGATCCTGGAAATGCTTACTCAAACGAGTAGCCCTTTGATTGTTCGCCTGGGTCATTGCTGAGTGCATGTGCCTGCCTCAGGATCAGGGAGGAGAAGGGTCAGTCCTGCAGGGTCCTGAGCAGACCTCTCCAGAACTGAAAGGCTCCTGAACCAGCCAGCTGGCCCCAGGGGGAAGATGCCTGTGCTTAGAGTTAACTGTTTTATTGGATCCCAGCCAGTTCAGTCAGTGTCTCCCAGGACTAAACCCTGAGTGCTTAACTTTAAATAGAATAGGAATATTATGAGGCTACTTTGATTAATTAATCTTATTTGGAAAAAAAAGAACAACTAGAAAACCGAAACACACCACCAAACTTTCCCACATTTGCTTATGCCTCTGGTTCATGTCTGTCATAAAATTAACTACTGTAATACGCTTTTTCCACAATTTAGTTCTCAAATACTTTTCTGCAAAGGAAGCTGTAAAGCTCAAAGGTGTATTTTTTTCTTAGTGTTAGCAATTAATATGCCACTAGTCTTTGCATAAATAAGTTGTCTATTTTAAAGCAACTCAAATGGGCTATTTCATTTTATATGACTGTTAATTAAGATGTTGATTAGCCCTGCTATTGAAGCATTGAAACCCTTTCTAAAAGAAATGGCCACTGTTTCAATTTTATTTTAATTAGTTGGACTTTGAGGTTATTTACTACAGTGTCAGCTATCAAAGTAAAGCTATTTAATTTGATGTTCAGTCCAAGGCAGGTAGCGCACAGAATTCCACATTTGCCTGTAACCACTGCCATTAACAGCAGTATGATTTAAGGTCATTTAAGAGTCATCAACCTCACAGATGGTAAAATGCAAAGTATCTAAAAGGGAAAATAACAATTGTTGTCTTGTCAAATAAAATCCGAACATTGTATTTTTTGTGAACACCCACTAGCTTCCAGCAATTTTATACAGAATGTGTTTCCCTTTGGGCGGAGAGTGTTAGGTCTTCCCTTTTATGTATCCTTCCATTGAGACATGCTAAGCCCCTCGGGAGGGAAACCCACCCAGATATTTGTGATTTTAAAACTTCATTTGCGTCACTTGCAACAGAGATGGATCATTATTCTGGGATAAAATCACATCCTGCACAGTGAAAATAACAGGCAGCATTTGACCTGAAAAGGGAAAGAGAAAAAAAAAAAAACCCACAACAACTTTAAAGTGTTAAAAGAAACAGACAGTGTTAAAGCTGCTTCAGGAAACAAATTCTCCCTGTAATGCAGTGTAATTATGATCTTTTCTAAGCTAACTATAGTACCCTAGAGATTACTATAAGTAACTTATAATAGAATTTTTATTAGTGGTAGTAATTTTTTATGATAATTAGTGTAATCTGCAGCCAATAAAATCAGAAGATATATAGTTATCTCTTTTACACCAGAAAACTATTCTTCAGACAGCTGAAACATTAAGAAAGAAAAATGTATTATTTTATGATCGTTATATACCTTTATGTTCTGATTATTTAGTATTTTTTTTTATTGGCTCTTTCCATTTAATGGTGAAAAATGTGAGGCATACTCAAGAGCCAGTATAAAGCAGGCAGTTTGGGGTAAGCATCTGACATTTAGTTTTCTTGGCAATCTTTATTCTATCTGATCTGAAACCTCATCCTTTGTGGAAGTTAAGGAGTTTTAGGTTTTCCTCCTAGATGATGGGTTACTCTTGCATCAACCTTGTGCTCACAGTGAGATTGCCTTTTGTTTTTTGAATGGAGGGAGAGCCATAATGGTTGAAAAAAGGTATTTTGACAGTAACGCTGTCCTTGGCTGTGTCATGTACTCTGTGTATCTTTGGGACTCTCTTGCTTTGCTGCACAAGAAGCTCTTGCAGCACAACCCTTCTCAAAAGCTCTGAAACCAACGACAGGAACACACGTGCAAAATTACTCTTTAATAACGGAGTTGTGATCCCACATAGTAGGACTGCTTGATGAGAAGTGGCTGGACTTGGTCCTCCTCAGATTTGGAGAGGCATTTTGGCCAAATGGATCAGCTACTACTGCTAAGGCATTGGTTAGGTCCCTTATAATGACATTCTCAGCACCTTTTCTGTGGAAATATGGTAGCTGGCTGACTGTTAAATGTCCAAGAAACCCTCGCTTTGTGATGAAAATGGCAGAGTCTTGCCTTGTCTCTGTTTTCCCTTGTTGGTCTTTGGCAGAGGTAGCACTGGGCAGACCTTTGGCCTTCAGGTAGACTCAAGTCCTGCTCAGCCTGAAAGCATGTAAAAATGACATCCTGACGGTGGAGCTTCTGACGGTGGATAAAGCAGCAAGTTTCCTTGCTGATTCTGCTGGATTCCTGTGTGCCAGCACTTAGAGACTGTTGACCGTGAGGTTTCTCTGACACTCTTGTGAACCCTCACAGGGACAGATGGATTTGCTCTTGAATGGCTCCATTCTTTTATCTTTGTGAATAGAGCGGGCAATGGTTAATTTGCCCTGACTGCTGTCATGCACCACAGGCTTCTGCTTTGTCACCCCTCCTGCTGACCATGGCCTCAAGGCCAGGAGGTCTCATATTCTGAAAACTTGTGTACTTACTGTATGTGTCCAGCTTGTCTTTTGGGAGGAGGGGTATCGCAGCTGAGCGCAGATGGTGAGCTTCCCCTTGCTGTGCTTCAACCTGAGACTTAAATAAGAGGTCTTCAGCAAGTTAACTTGATAGAAGCAAATGATGGGAGACAGAGAAAAGAAATTCCTGTCCCCTCTGCACTGAGGTATCTTACCAAAAGCCATGTCAGCCAAACAAACCCTTGGGGTTTACAACGTTTTGAACTCATATATGGGTAATTTTAAAATTATACATGGTTTTGTTAACTTCTGAGTTGAATCGCTGAAATGCAGTGTACCTAAGGCAATGGATGAAGAATATCTGGAAACTTGGATCACAAAGCTTATTTCTCACTTGGTCTCTTCAGGGTATGCCTTACTTGCAGGCTGCTCTCAAAGTTCTCAAACTGTGCAACAGCTGCCTGTGTATTTCCAGGTACTAATAAAAATGAAGTTTTCAGCGATGAGCCCTAATGATACAGCCTTCCTCATTCATTCTTCATCACACCTCTGCAGATTGGATCAGCTACTATTCTTCATTTATTATTTGTTATTAGTTAAAGGTCTCTCTTCTTTTACTGCCCTCAAAACTCTGTATGTTCTTCCTCCAGCTTGCCAACCTTTGAGTTATGTACCAGAGCTGTTTTCTGGGACTAATTTCTAAGAGTTGACAGCAGTGAAGGATTTTAGGCAAAAAGTTTTTAATTTTCAGTTTTAGAGTCTGTGAATACCTTATTAGCAGATGCTGGATTATGTGGTAATTTGTTGAGAGGTTAGAACAGGTGCATAGCACACTCACAGATAAATAAAGCTTAAATTGTAATTTCCACTACAGACAGATCAATCTGTGTAATTTAAGTGACTGAACTTTTATAGTTGGTGTGTGAGGAAAATACCTTTTATTTAGAATAGCAGCAGTAAATTGATAGTGTAATTTGTGCTGTGAAAATTGGCCATTGTATTTAATTGTATATAAAAAACACAGTCTTTTTGAACAGCACCCACAAGTTGTGCCCTAAAAAATAAATTTTTTCTTTTTTTAAAAAAATCCAAACATTCATATCTTTGAAGATGCTCCTCCTTGTGACTGGTATTGAACTTCAGGGTTGTTTTCCTTGCTTTTCCAGGATTTTGGCATGTGCCATAACACCGCATGTGGTAAAGGTTTGGCTGAAAAGTTACTTATTTCTAAATTAATATCTTCTTTTTTTTTTTCCATTTAGATTGTATATCCTGTGCCTCATGGTCTTCATGTCTTCATGCATTCTAGCATCAGGTAGGTAACAAATCACACTGCTTACCTCTTGAGAGGAATATCAGATGAATTCACTGTGCTATGTACAACACTACCTAGAAGCCACAAGAGAGAAACAGTAGTAGGTTGGCAGCAGAGGGAGATTCTTCAAAGAAAAATTATACTAAAAAGATGTAAGATTAGTGACATCATGATCAAGAATGTGAACCACCTATCCCTACTGGAAATTCATTGGTAAGCAGATCCTGAGGAGAAGACAAAATCAGCAGCCGAAAGCAAGGAGTCTGTGGCCCCAGCTGAGAAATCCAGGTCACATCTGACACCCATTGAAATGGAGTGGACGTGAGATTGGATTCTTAATCACCAGAAAAATAGTTTAATTTGATGTGTCATCTCAAGGGAAGGGGAAAAAAACGTCTGAGATAAAAACTGAGACAAATGACTCTCTCTTCTTTTAAGGTAATGCCAAATAATAATAATGACCAGTCTTCGCGAGCGAATGCCAAATAGAGGAGAAGCTCCCCTTGTGCTGCACTGGAGTCCAACAGGTAACACCAGTTGCCTTGGCCTCATTAGTAAACACCTGATTTTATAGAGTTAAGCGCAACCAGAATCTACTAGATGTTTTCTGAAAAAGAAAATTGCACGAGTAAAGTGATTTCTTTTTCACTTGATTGTCAATAATGTTTTTATTTGCCAGCTATAGAAATGCTCAAAAATATATTTCTGCAAAGTGAAATATTTTCAATTTGATTTTTCCCCCTCCTCTCTTCCCCTTTCCCATTCTCCACCTTTGGAACAGGCAGAAGACAAAACACAATTTTTCTTGTTAGGATTTCTCACTTTTGTTCAGCAAGAACAAACACTTTTTCCATCTCCCCTACAATACCACTCAAAGCATTAATGGAATATTTTTGCAGTGGAGCTCTATTCAGAACAAAAAATGTCAAGGAATTCTAAAAATAAGAGTGCAGTTACTATTTTTGATGTTAGAAACTGGGCTAATTTGGCAAATAGGATGCAGTATAAGCTTATGGTTTCAGCACAATGGAGAAGTTATCAATAGAATAATGGATGGCAAACAAGAAATCTTGCATGTGTGCTTTTCTCTGGGTGGTTTCCAGATTTCACAGACTGAGTGTAACGCTGTGTTTCTGTCTTGTGGGAGGAAAGACTAGCTCGAGGCCACAGCCAAACTCCTTATGAAAAGAAAAAGGCAGGCTGCTCCCACAATAGGGTGTGAAATACTGACCTTCTAGAATAGCCCTTTAAAGTAGCTTTTGGGTTTTGTTCAGCTGCTGTAAGGAAAGTGTAATTGTGCTGCCCAGTTCTGTTTGAACAAGTGAGTTGTGCACTTCACTGGAGGAATGTATGGAGTGTGTTGAAAGGACAGATAGGGAAGTGTGGCCAGGAATGTGATAGAGTGGATATAAAATGAGTGAAGACAAGTGTCCTCATGCTGGCCGCAGTGGTGACGTGTATTATCTCGACATGTTATCAGGAGATAGATGTTTGCATTCCCATAGGTCAGTGCAAGTTGTCACAGTTTCAACTTCCAGCTTTTTCTTATGGAAATAACATCACGAGGCAAAGAACACAAGAAAAGTCCTCTGCTTGCTTGCACCTTCACATGTGATGTTATGATTCTGAATGCTCTCTAGAGGACTTAGGGTACAGTGTGAAAGCATGACAATTGTTTTTTCAATAGTCCCTTGCTTCTATTTATAGCAACAAAGTTAATTAAAAAGTTTTGTTTCACCCTTTCTTTTCCAGCTCAGTAAATATCTTTGCTAGTGAGACAATTAGAATATTTTGAAGGGGGAGGCAGATATATAGGGAGATTTTTTGTGGTTTTTTTTACCCTTACTTTCATTTTTTGAAAGAATTGGTGAAGTTCTGAGCAGTGAAGTTTTGATGTGTGTGTTGGACGCTGCCTCTCTAGAAAGACATTGCTGTCCTGGAATGGCAAATAGCTGGAAACCTGGCACTCTCCATCCCAGCCCAACCATTTGAAGGTAGTTATTTTTGCAAGACCACTTAACAGGCTTTGTTATCATTCCAGTGTGAAACAAAAACAAACAGCAGAACTTCTCCAAAGGTTTTACAAAATGCAGTTAAGCAGTTACTATTGTTTCTGATCTGCTAATCAGTTATTAGTATTTATTAAAGGGTCCCTTTAGATCTGTTCCTCAGGTCCATAAGAGGCAATAAGAAAAGGAATGCTGGCTTGGAATCTTGATTCCTGTATTTACTTCATGTTATATCTGTTCCAGGGTATGTGAATATACCATCTGATAAGGTGAAACACCCTGTGTATACTAGTAATTAGTCATAATTTCATGTAATTATTATAGCAATTTCTGTAGTAGCTATCATGCGTCCCCCTTATATGAAGCCAAAGTTGTAATTTTTAATTAATACACAATTAGCCAATTGAAGTATGCAACATATTTATTTCTTACCTCAGCTTTTGTTAGCCTGTAAACATAGAGCTCAGGAAAGTGAGGGGCAAACAGCACAACCTTGAACCAAGTGTGCTGAGGGCAGCTTTTCTCTGAGATTTCCCACACACCTGTGTTAAAGTTTGATCAGCACCCATCCTGATTTTTTCAGTCTGGGGTATCTTTTAAGATGGGAACTATTTCTCATGGCAATCTGATCTGCGGGGTTGTTTTGTCATGTGAATGAAGGGAGAATGCAATACATTTATTTTCACTTACAGTGAAGCATGAACTCCAGTCTGAAAATGTAACTGAGGTGGCTGGGGATATCTTGTGGTGGGGTTTCTTGTTTTTAAGTAAGCCTAGTTTATAGAAAAAAAACGTAAAAATTGAGCAAAAGTAAATTGTAAAAAGTACTTAGTAAGTACTTTTTTAAAAGCAAAAAAATTCCAGGACAGGGGAAGCAGCACAGAAATGCTGCCAAAATTAAGTTTGTGGTTTTCTGAATCTCTTAAAGTTGCAGGCTTAGAATTATCCACCTATGGCCTACAAGTTTCACTACAGAAAGTGGCTGTCATTTATTTGTGCATACTGATAGCATCATCTCTTCATGCACTGGCAACTGGGACTTACTTTAATTTCCTTTGATATATTTAGCCTAGAGATTCTTAGATTAAATAAACATAAACAGTCAAAGTGGCTTTAAACTAATTCCCATATAAAACAAGATTTGAAAAATATGCATTGAAAGTAATGTAAGCATTTTGCTTATGCATTTTTCGTTTTAAAAATGTAATAAATCTTTGCAGCTAAAAAGGGATCTGTGGCTGATACTCAGTATGCCAGATGTTTGGGTACTCCAGTAACATTGTTAAATTAAGGATTTATACAGTGAAAGCAGTACAGATGTTTGACAGCCATGCCAACGAACAAACAAGTGAACCCTGAAAAAATGTGGGTTTTTTCAGTTCTCTTATACTCCCAGATTGCTTTTCACATCTCAATATTTATTGAGGTGCAACATAATTTTTCTTGTGGAAAAAATTAGTATTCA
>NW_026087270.1:6107499-6119999 GCF_022539395.1 Myiozetetes cayanensis
TAGAAGATCAGAAATATTTTGTTTTAATTGAGGAGGGTAAATTACAGCAGTACAAAGCTGGCTTCCTGCTCGCTCCATGCACATCTCTGGCTGCTTGGTCAGCGCAGGTCCACCGTTCCATTTTTAAATCAAATTATGCTTGTGATAATATTGTCTTGAGCTTACAGTTGCTGACATGGATATTGACAAAGGCTTAGCCAGTATTTTAATAAGAAAACAAAATACAGGAAATACTCTAGAGTTTCCAGGTGGATCATTAGCAAGACGCCTTGGAGGGCTGAGACTGCCAGCCAGCACAGGGAATGCATCACAGTTCGTCATACAACTTAAACTTCTTTTGACATCTAGTTATGTCGAAATGTGACTGATCACCTAGGGGTCCAGGCTCCTGTGAGGGAAAAGTTCACTGACAGACAGCGAACGAAGCTGATCTTAAATGAGAATCAAGAGAAAGCAGCATTCCAGCGTCTGACAGTCTGCAGCTGCTACCTGGGTCTGCCTAACGAAGACGAGCCTGCTCTGCTGAACAGTTATATTAGCATCTGTATGCTTCTGTCTCATTATCACACATCTGCCCACCTTTATTCGAATGAAGCTTCTTCTGATCTGACAGCTCAGGCATTGTCAGTGAATAGATATTATGGGAGCCGGGTACAGCAGCTTAGGGTGTTAGCTTTTATTTTCTAAAGACTGTTGTACAGTTTGACAGTATAATGCCACAGAGGTAAAGAAGATAATTAACATATTGGGCAGTTTCTAAACAAAGCTGAGACAGTTATACTGGCAAAAGTGCTGCTGCTGGAGCAGTATTGTTTGCACTCTAGAAACATCAAAGGCTTGCAAGATCTGCCTTTATAAAAAGAAAACAGGTACAGCTTGGTCCCCACACCACAAACAGGAAGTTTTGGGGGGTTCAGCCCACACCTACTAACTGCAAAACCTTTGGTGTGCTTGAAGAGCCTGTCGTGTGCATTCAAATCTCCGCTTGCTCAGGCAAAATATCTCCCAGAATTTGAGAAGACATGAAAAAGTCTGTGTGGAGAGGAGGTTTGTGGGTCTTTTCACTTTCTTTAATTTATTTTTACCCCACAGCACAAAGCTAAGTGCTCATGTGAGCTTCACAGAGCTCATATTTGGATGGAGATTTAAGCCTTCTAAGTTAGAGATCACATGTGGGATTTTCTGGAAATGCCAAAAAAACATATGACAGAGGTTTCATCATTTGCTCTGTAATAAACTAGAAAGGTTTGCTTAAAAATAAAACCAAACAAAGAGAGGGGAAAATAGTATTTTGAGCCCGCAGTGTAGATGGACTGAGCTTTGACTGAGGAAGGGGATGTTCATATTCTCTTCTTCAGATCTGAGAAAAGAAATGTAGTACTGCAGTGGATTACTACACAGCTTGTCTTCAGTTTTCACCAGGTCCTACAGTCTGTACAAAATATTGGACATTGTTGGAATCAAATGGCAACTTCATAAATATTTTGGACATGAAGTGCTTAAGAAAAATATAGCCTTTTCATTCTTTATATTTTTGAGGAAAACAGTGAATAGGATGCACTGCAGCAAGAACATTCCTGAAATCATTACCTCTTTGACCCTTGGTTTATGTTTTAAATGGCATAAATAGTAACCTAGAGCCCCTACGCACACAAGCAATGTTGTGACCAAAGACCAGATCGGCAGCTGGTTTGGATGAGTTGCTCATTTACAGCCAAAATAATCTTCCCTGTTCCTGTGGCAATATGCAGATTTGCCCTGCTCAGAATTTAGCCCTAAATTTCTAAGAAGTTATGGACTTTCCTCATTTCATTCATGGCTTTCAGTTGACTGCTTTTTCTTTGTTCTTGAGAGCACAGGGTTACACAAGTTAATGTTGAAATTACTGCTATTTTGCAACAACGTAATCAAAGTCATTTGAGCATCTGTGCTGATAAAGTAAGAACAGCTCATCCAGATTGGCCTCCAGGACCCGCACTCACCATTGCAAAGTTGGAATATGGAATTAGATTCATTTTAAAAAGAAAAAAAAAAATGAAGGAAGAAAAAGATAGAATCCGTTGTCATTCATTCTGAAAAGGCATTACAGACTGCCGACACTGTACAGAAAAATAGGAGATGTTGACCTTTTTATTATAGACTTTTCTGTGCTGTTGCCCTCCTCTCGAGGTGCCCCCCCTGCCGCCGCGCGCACCCGCACACACACGCGCCCGCTCTTCAGCTCTGTGTTATCTCAAATAATTACCCTGCGCTTCTGGCTGTCCCCAGTGACTTCTGCTGCTAAAAAAGCTACTCATTGTCGGTGAGTGAAGAGGGATTTCAAACCTGCTTCTTGTGGCCCAGCAACAGCTCTTAATTAACCACTCAGGTATTGAGCCGCCTCCTCGCCCGGCTCCCATCCATATGGCAGGAACATGTCCACAGCGATAATCACTGAAGGAAATATTGTATCAAAAAAAGGCCTCGCAGAACAGAAAGCTCCTGCAAATTATTTTTAATGATTCTCCTCTTGTGAGACGGATTATTTGTTATTTCAAGCAGGGCCAGGAAAGGGGGCTTTAGGGGGACATGCCTGTCCTCCACTCGTTCCACTCTGCACCCAGGCAGAGCCCCAGCCCTGCCACTGAGTGGGCACCCAGGCTACCAGAGGAGGCCCTTCAGGCAGCCTAAAGAGCTTTAGCTCCCTATGATTTTGATAATCCTTTGTTTCTAGTGTGACTTGCTTTTCTACACGCTGGATGTGCATGTTTCCTGTGAGCAAGGGACTTGAAAAAACTTGCAGCCTTGACACAGACCCACACTTTTTCCTTCCCCCTTGGTTTATAGTAAAGAAAACAGTGATTTGAGTTTATAAATCTAATTAAAAATGAAGTTGCATTTACATTTTAAAACCTTGCGTATACCAGCATACTGTGTCAAAAGATATTATGTATGATTTTACTTTGTGACAGAAACCATTACATTTAAAAATTCATTACAGCAAGGTTAGTTAGACACATGATGGATGCAGCTTTAATCCTGCCATATATTATTACAGTTAAAATGTAAATGATGAAAAATATTTTGTGCTTATCAGCATTTATGTGGAAATGTGTTTTACAGTGATATATGGTGTTATATTTCTATTATTATGATGAGAAAGAATGAAATACAAAAAGACTAAGTGTTTATTAAAACATGGTTACTTGTGATAAAATATTCTTGTTGTACATGACTTTAAACATATTTACTAAGGGCATTTGTCCAAAACAACTGTGAAATGTGTTTGCTATGCAAATCATTCTTTGTAATTTTTTCCCCTCTGTTATACCAACTATAGCTTTTTAATAGCCTAATGTTGAAGCTATGTAAATATATTTTTGTTATTTCTCACTTCAGACACAGCGGGGACGGGGACTGGCTCTGTTTGCACACATGCGTGTATTCAAATAGATGGAAACATACATAAAAAGATGGGCAGAAAATTGATCCTAGCAAAAATCCTTTTCACTGTCTATCTCCTCTTGTTTCAGCCTCTCAAAGCCAACCTTGATCACAGGGATCTGAGCTCTTCACCAGCACAGCCTTTGGCACATGCTGATCTGTGAGCATACAGGTGGTCCTTTGACAGAGTGATTTAACACCTCGCACAACAGAACCTTTAACTCAGGTTTGTTTTACACCCTCCTCCCTCACACGTGGGCAGTGTAACATTGCATGGGAGATTCATCCTCTGGCCAGAGAACTGAATTTTTCTTTTTTCCCCAAGGAAGGTAAGTTCCCAATTGAGCTTGTGCTTTAGTAGAGCCCTGCCAAGTAAATCTGTGTGGTGTTGTCCTGATTTGAAGGGTAATGAGTTTTGAGGTCAGAATTGCATGTTGCAAATTCCTAGGTTAAGTAAGTTTTTAAAGAAATTTTAGTCTAGCAGTGACCCTTCTAGAAAGGTTTCTGGCAATAAGGGCCTGGTCTCCACAGGCAAAATCCAGTATAATCTTGAGCAGAACAATACAAAGGCGTAAAAGCCATTAAGTGACTTGCCCAGCATCCCACAGGAAGTCTGTGACAGAAAAGAAAATAAAAACATGAAGGTCCCGAAACTTAGGAATTTAACCATTCTATCTGTGCATTTTGGGTGCAGAATGTGTGCTCTGTCCACTGGGTTTTCACTGTGTTTTGGGTTTGTGCTCTTGGTCCTTCCACTGACCCTGGCTGACTGCTGGGTTATTCCAGCATTAAGTAACCTGTTGACCCAGAAGCTATTGCCTTACAGCCCACATTCCCCCAGCCTGGTGTTGCTTCCTTCATGTTCCCACTACTTATTTTCTGAATGTATCTACTGCAAGTTCATGCTGCTTGTTTTGTTAATTTCTATGCAGCTTATAATTAAAAAATTAGTAGAGTCATTAAACTGTATGATTTCCATATTATTCCTGTAATTCCTTCAGTTCATATTGCTATCTCTTTAAAAAAAAATTGATTTGAGTTTGGCATGATGCAGTAATCAGACTGAGATTGCTTCTAGTTATGTGAAGCTGAGCCCATCTTTAGCAAGTCAAATGCGCTTCTGAAAAAAGAGAAAAAATGAAATCAAAATATTTGTGATCAAGAGCATATATGCCCTTCAGTCCTTAATGCCTTTCTTTTGATATGAACAGAAGCAGGAGACCTGGTGCTTGTAGTTCACTAAAGTGGCTATTTCCTTATAACCTTCCTCTTGTAACAATGTTTATTCAGTTATCAGGGAAGAAATATCATTTGTCCGTGCAGCTACAATTACCCAATTTGTTGTATAAATTATTACATTTTTTTTCTCATCTCGTGTTGATGACAGAATCATTTAATAGACTTTCAGTTGCTCAAGCTTGAAAATTGGTTCCACATTCTCCCTTTTTTTAGTTTTCCTCCCTAGGGCAAGTGCAACGCGGTCTAAATACAATTTCCATCCTCTCCCCCTCCCTTTTTTTTAAACATCTGCTTGTATGAGGATGTTGTTGTGTACATTAGCGCTGTACAGTTTAGCACCCTTTAGGACTACCTTCAGCTCTCAGCTTCCTCATTCCCGGGGCCAATCATAATATATCAGGAACTGTAGATATTTCCTATCTCAGCACTCTCCATAACTCTTCTGCTCAGCTGTCTGAAGCTGTTTTCTTTAGGAAGTCCAAAGCAAGGGGGGCTGGTTGACCTGGCATCAGTCCTATTTATAAGAATAAAACCTCTTCCCTGTACACCTTTGGAGCTTTGTCATGTAGGGGTCACATCCGTTTAAATTAATGGCCATCGCGCCCGTGGCGGAACACGGCCACCTAACCTTTGCTGTCCCCTCTACCCTTTTGTTTGAAGTTATCTAACCTACTCAGATGATTTCTTCAAAGCTAAGGTTACAGGATTTGCAACTGTGTCTTTGCCACATAATTCATTAGGAAGGGAAAAACAAGCTATTGCCTGTCACATGTGCTGGACTTTTTTTTTTTTTTTTTGGGGGGGGGGTGATATGTTTATTTGTTTATTTAAAATAAGCATTTGCTTTTAAATTTTTCCTCCCCTGCTGTTGCTGCTGAAATAAATGCCAGTCAGGCTTGTTTGCTTAGTATAGGAGTTACTGTGTGGTTAGAGGCAGAAATGATGTATGGAGCAGCCATCTCATTCCCAGCCTGCTATCTAAGGGCTTTTCTTAGAAGTAATGCTTCTGTGGCACTGGAGATGTCACAGAGTTACCATCTGCCCACTCATAAGTCAACTGATTGCCTATGAAATCTATTTGTTTTAGTTTTAAGCCTAAGAATATTTGCTGAAAGCAGGATTATCACTTTGTAGACCACCAACAGCTGTTGAAAAGCAGGGCATAAAACTTTGTTTATGTCTTTAATAACCCACTTAATGACGGAGCAAACACATTATTCATAATAAAATAGGCTGGCATGATCTTACTGCAGTGCATGGTGTCAGGGAATTAAGAAACATCTGCTATGCCATAAAATAACATTGTATATACTATGTACATTAAAAACACGTGTATACACATATGTATATTATATACATTATTTAAAATGTCTCAGTGGAATTCTCTTTTTAATTACAGTTAACAAACACTGAAATGGTTAAATGAGGGTATTTTTGCTTCTGAATTTGAGTTTTATATAATGATTGAGCCTATGGCTAGCTATAATGACAAGGGATAGGATACATTATCAGAGTACATTTAAGACATAAAGGCAAAGTTTCAAGTCTTGAAACTGGGGTTCAAAGTCTATTTTTAGCCTCCAAATAAGTGACCTAATTTTCTGAACCACAAAGCATTTGTGGGTTCTTAACTTGATGAGAGTGTTGGTTGCTCAGCAACTCTGAAAAACCAGGCCAGTATTTCAGTGCCTAAATGCAGATTTCTATTTACAATGAAGGCATCTGAATTTGCAGCTTTTATCCATACTAGTTATAGGCATTACTCCTGCACTCAGAATGGAAACCCCACTGTGCTGCTCCTGCCCATGCGAGGGGAGCCACTGCCTTTGCTTCGGAGAACTTGGTGTCAAAGAGACCAACTATTCCTTACCCTCGCTCTGCAGCTGGAATGCTGGAGGCAGAGGGGGAATGCTTCTCCCTGGAAGTGTCTGAGCGTGGTGGCTCCCAACCAGCAAAGCATGTAAACATGTCTTTAAATTTAAGCGTGTGAGATGTAAGTGGAACTACTTGCATCTTAAAATTAAATACATGTTTCACTAGATCAGGCCAGATGGTTTTACATGCTCAAAAGTGACATTTACAAGGTCACATAGGAAATGTTTGACAGAGCCAGGAACCAAAACCAGATCTCCCGAGTGCCAACCTTATGCCTTAGTTTTGCACCCATCTTTTTTATGTTGTTGTTTTGGTGGAATTTCTCTCTCAGTGCAAGCAAAAATGGAAAAAAATGATCCAGTAAGGAGACAAGGAAGTTGTAGGGGGTTGTATGTCTGTCTGTTTTGGGTTTTGTTTGTTGTTTGGCATGTTTTGGGGTTTTTTGGGTTTGTTTTGTGTTTTTTGTTTTTTTTTTTTTTGGTTGGTTGGTTTTTTCAAAAAAAAGGCTGGAAACCCCAGTGCTACTGTTTCAGAGATTAGCACTTTCAGCTGTTCAGAAAAGCGTGTATTTTTGTCGGCTTTACAAAAATTTTTCTTCTATCTTTCAAATATGTAAGCAATCTGTTTTCACTTTGTAGGTGGCCCACCAAATAAAAGAAGTTATAAGTTAATAAAATTTCTATGCAGATTTATATGAACTGAATGAACTCCCCCAGTATCTGAACGTTAATCTGTTGGAAAATAGCTGCCACAGTACTGGAATAACTCAACGTCACACAGCAGGGCACACTAACAGTAGTTCTCTCACTGACATTTTCCCCACAAGTGCCAAAATAAACATGGGAAACTACTATGGGGGAAAAGCCCAGTGAACTACTGGAACAGCAACTGTGATATATTGAAAGCGGTTTCCTCAGATTCACCTAAATCTCAGCTTTCACTAATGTGTATATTTTTCTTGGTAGCCCTATCCCTGTGAATTATCTCAAATGCATTTGCTTTAGTCTGTCTTTGCAAGCTCTGCTCTTGGTGAACACCTACACTCTTTGCAATCTCCCATTCTGCCTCAGGTTTGATGTCTTTAGCCTTTCTGTCCTTCTCTAACTCAAATCCAGACCTTGGCACCATGAGAAAGTACTCTAGGTGAAATACTTTTCTTCTTAATAACATTTGTTGACCACGATCTTACCCTGTGTATGAAAAGGAAGGAGGCAACCTTCTTACTTTCTCATAGGACCCTCCTATTACACTTTCAAACTGCAAAAAGATAAAATATGAGCATGGGGGTGTAGGTTTTATGTAGTGACCTCTAGTTTTGGCTGGCTGGGCTCTGTATTTTGCTATTGGGTTTAATGGTTTTCTAGTCATAAAATTTGCATGTCTGTGACCAGTTTGCAAAAACTCTTAAAAATTAGTATAACTTAAGTCAGATTCATTTAAATGAACTCACCCAGTCACCTGTGGGGTCTGAGAATCAGGGTCCATTTATTCTTCTTGAGAGTATTTAGAACAGCGTCGTTTCAAGCTGAGCAGCTCCACCAGACCTGCACAGGGGCCTGTGGCCAAGGAAGGCTCTGCAGCCTCTGAGCTGGAACGGGAGGACAGAACTGCAAGGGCTAGACATTTAGTCTTGATGTAGAACTATTTCTTTTCTATTTTGTATCAAACTGAAAGAAATTAAAACTTAGAGTCTTCCAAAGAAAATGTCCTCTAACTTGTTGGCCTGTTTTCTCCTTCAGCAAAGACCAGCTTGTCTCGTTTTGAGCATTAAGGGTCCCTGTGGAAGGATCTCATGCTAAACAACATAATGCAGCTCCCTTTCAAGCTTAACATCAGCTTCTCACTCAGGACAGGCATATGCCTCTACTTGTCAGAAGACCCAGCACAGAAGCTTTTAATAAGGTATGTACATGTATTTTTCTGATTTATTTCTTTTTTTTTTTTTAACTGAACCTGAGCTACACTGTACATGGGAACAGCTGTACAATGACCAGAGCAAATGGTCTGTCTAAGGAAGGTATTACTCCTTCTCCACCAGCAGCAGACACTTAAGAAAGACAACAGAAAAGGGTGTCTAGATACTCCTGCTTCCATAGCAAACCTTCCTAGCTTTCTCCATGCAACAGTTCCAATTACCTGAGGCAGAGCTGGTATCCTGATTGCTTTTTATAGTCCCTGATAGATTTTCCCACACCTCCCCATTCATTACTTTGCATAATCAGTTTTTAAGGCCACACACATTTCTGATATCCACAACATCCAAGGGGATTAAATTCCACAGTTTCAGTTGCATTACATGCACTGAGTTCTTAAGTTTTTGTTCCCAATAATTATTTCCCTGACACTCTTGATCTTATAAACCTTTGTAGTACCACTTTTCATCCACCTGCACCCTCTCTGGGCTGTGGAATCATCCTGTATATCGGTGTTCCTCAGCAGCAGTTCCATATCTTTAAAATGTACCAAATTTCTACTGGTAACTTAACAAATAAGATTTACTTTTGGGATAAAATGGGCACGCACTACTACCCCCAGTGATACCCAATACAACCTTCAGAAATACCAGTAAAGGTGGAAATATAAAAAGCAGATTAAACTCCAATGTCCTTCGAATGGCAAGGAATATAGAGCTGAGACAAAGGCAGTGGTGTCTCCCTGGGTTCCCCATATAGAGGAATCTCCAGACCAGGGCTATAGGAGGGTTGCCTTCCCATGTGTTCTCCTGTGTCCGATAAATTGGGTTGGGGGCTCTTTAAATATCACGTGAAGAAACTCTTGGACATAAAATCAAGACCTTAATATCTCAGACAAGTAATTAAATAGGGAACTTTAAAATATTAAGTTTTATGTGGTTCTAGCCAGCTCCTTTATCTGGGGTTTCTCATTTCCTGCGTACTGGGAAAACTGGAAAGCTAGTGCCAGTGTAAGCACCTATCACAGCTTATTACAGAGGCTAAACAGCCAATGTTATTAGTAGATGAGCAGGAGAGGTAGATCAATATAAGGAAATACTGCTTTCATTCACTATTCCCTTTGTCACTGCCAGGCCTCAGAATTTTTCAGTTCATTGATGTCAGTAAGGATTTACTTCCCTGCCCAAGGAGCTGGGGGCAGATTATTCCCAGGCTGCAGCAGATACTGATCAGCATGTAAGCTGGCTTGGGCAGCTGGGTAAGAAAATAAAATTTAAGATCACAGCAACTTAAATACTTCTTGGGCTTACAATGTCCACATTAGTATTAGGCAACTTGGCAACAGAAGTGTCCTAAACGTGTCTCCTTTCACAGTGATGCTTGGTGAATACATCAGGTTGGTTTTACAGAGGGGTGTAGTCTTTCCATTAGCTGAATGAACACCTAGCTCATGCCATGTCTGGAAACATTTTATTCACAAGGTAGCTCGGGGGTTAACTCTCTTTAGCATATTCACTTCTCTACTAACATGCCATTATTTCATTTGCAGAGCAGCTTCTTCCCTAGCAGCACCTAGAGCCTGTCCTTGCATACCCCCATGGTCTAATGCCCTCAGCAAGCTGTGGTTTACACCACACACCTTCACATCACTGTTATCACCAATGGTTTCCTCAGTGGAAATAATCATTCACATTATAACTGTTGCCAAACCCCTCTGGCACCAGACATGCTCTTGGAATGAAAGCCTGAAGGCATGCAAGAGCCTGAGCAACTGTAGCAGCAGCCCAGCCAGTCAGTGAGCTGGGTTTGAACTGCATGGGGGGAAAAGACATGACTTCCCTGAGAAAAATTACACTTTGCTTTACACGCACATGTAGAATCATATTTTGTGTTCAGTATCAACCAGAGGTAGGTACCCAAATCTGCCTGATCCTTATAGACAAGGTCAGCTGTGTGCTGAGACACCTTTTTAACATATATTTATACAAAGGAATGCTTATGTGTTTGTGTGTGTGTGTGTGCATGCGCACTAATCTTTGCTCAGTGTTTGTACACCTTGAGGACCTCACTCCCTAAGTGTAGGTTAGGAGTTGTCCACAGTTAAACTTATAAGCAGAGATAGTTAAATAGTATTTTCTTCTCCTCAGTGATATGACATTGCCTACCTAGTCACAGAATAAGATACAGCAACTTAGTCTAAGTAATGCATCCAAATAGTCATTTGATTTACCTTGAATCTGCTCAGTGCTTTCATCTTCTCCAGGCAACCGGGCAGAGGGGCATTCCTAAAGTCTCTGGCAGCTGGCACGTGAGGAATTCTTTTTGTGGGGGTTCAGGTTATTTGAGTGGGCACATGTGAGCCTAATCACCAGAATAAAGATTGGCTGATGCGCACCCACCTTTCTGCCTCGTGGGCAGCACTGTCTGGGACCAACACCCACATATGAAACAGGGATTTTACTTATGTCCAGGATTCCACATTTAAACCTGAATGCATGCCTTTCCATGCTAATGGTTTCATGTCCATGTATCTTCAAATGATTCATCGTACAGCCCCACCACTGCCTACATGGAGCCTGGAAAGGTTTTGAATGCGTTCAAATATTTCCATGCCCAAATGGCATTTTTCACATATTCTGATTTCAAAGATGACTCTAAATGTTCTAAGTCCCTTAATAGGTTTAAACATTTTTAGTGAGTTAAACTAACTGCATCTGTTATTTTTGTTCAGTTGGATTGTGTAACTTGATTACCTGACATAGTATCAGCAGCATGAGGTCCTTTACGGGTCACAGCTGAGATGGATTTTACACATAAGAATTTCCCCATTTTTGTTCAGGAGAAAATTGTTCTTCTGGGCAATGCCCATCAACTCAAGTCTGGAAAAAAGAATGCAAAATACAGCCAGATACCCCAAAACAGCCTGTTAGGTCCTTGCAATGAAGCAGTGGGAAAATAAAATCCTATCCCAGTGTCTTTGGACTGGAGCCACCCATCCCACACCAAGACCATCAGCCACAGCCCAGGTGGCTCGTTCCTTGCCCTCATGTCTCAGGGCAGCATCACTCACTGCGTGGAGGTGGCTGGGCCTCTCCTGTACCCTGACTGGACCCTCAGGCACCATGCAGCGGGTGACCACCCGCAGCAGGGTGCAGGTGTGCATCCCTGCAGATACCAGCATGCAGCTATGTACACCACCTTCTCTCCCCTGGAGCCCCCAGCCAAGAGGCAACCGGGGAACAGGGCTTGTCTCCGGGAGGATTTGGGGCAGAGTGGCAGACTATAAAACTGTGCTTCAGCAAAGATAGCCCAGCTCCTTGTTAGTGCTGAAAAATGCTCCACAGCATCCAAGCCCTGCGGTACTCCCAGCCCGCGCTGATGGGCGAGCTAATTGTCAGCATGCCACTGCCTCTGCTCCCTGTGTGGTCCTACTGAGCGAGCCATCCTGATGGCTGCCAGTAATGAGGAAAACTGGTGTGTTTTTGTTTTGTTTCCTTTTAAATAAACTTGCAGTCCTTAATCTAGCAGGCTGGAGTCCAGATTTGACAGCCCAGTGAGTAACGAGGTGCAAGGAAAGACAGGATGTAGAATTAGGAGGTCAGGGCTGGAGATTGCCCCAAATTTAATCTCTAAGCTGGACATGTTGCATCTCTTCCCCACCCCTCCTTCTCTTCATCCTCCGCCGTGTCATCATTCTTAGACATGGGGCATAGGTGCTCACTTACTGGGGCAATGGCCTGCCCGGCCTGCCTGGGGAGCTGGAGGGGGAGAGACCACAGTGGGCAACACCCCACTGGTGCTCCTGGCTCTGTCTCCGGGGCCATCACATGAGGTGTTCAGGTTGAGGCACCTGGAGCTGCTCACGCCTCTGCCCCAGGTGCTTTGCACCCACCTCTTTCTCACCTCACCTTGAGGAGAAGCGGTGAGCTGTTTGTCTTGTTCAGATGCATTCATAAGAATGACAGAGGCATAGCTATAGAGATCTATATAGAATGAAGAGTAATTATAAATATTAGGTCATTTTAAAACATCAATATCTCTTCAAAATAA
>NW_026087270.1:6124999-6239999 GCF_022539395.1 Myiozetetes cayanensis
ATATTTCTAGGTACCTCTCATCCTTAAATACGTACAGAAGAGGAATGCGACACCTTGACTGGGCACTGCATTCCCACAGCTTCCTTGTGTCCATCTTCACAAGCAAATTAAGATCCGTGAGGTAGGTGACATGGTTCAGAAAGGTGACCAAAAAAATGGATGTTTAAAAGTTCCCTTTTCATGGCTCCATAGATTTTTAAAACTATTTGCAAAGAAAACCATTTATAGGAGGGGGTGAAAGTCATTTTGAAAAAGCACCTCAGTTTAGCTAACTTGATTGACACCTCAGTTTAACAAAAACAGAATTCAGCCGTAGTGGGACTTCATGTTACTTGCTCTCACTGCTCTGAAAAGGACTAAAAGCAGAGACTTCAATATGAGCAGCAGTATCACGTTTCCATGTGCTTTACTGTATTCCACAAGGTGATCAGAATTCCAGCTGGCCATTTTGCTTTCATGGTCTTGAACAAACCATATGAGTCCTGCTGCATAACATTAGCAAGGCTTGAATAGCTGGCACATAAAGCCTCTGCAAGGGGCTCAATAGCCTCGCCATGAGCCCAAACTTAATGGACACTTTTTCTAAAAAGTCCAGTGGCCTTTCCACTGGCACTTCAGGCAGGATTACTTCTGTTTCTCTCAGATGGGGGAAAAGCTGCTCACAATGCCACCCACTCCAGGCAATCAGTTATCTCAACGTTTTACCATCAATGTCAGCTGAACCAGAGTTTGACCATCATTTTAATAGTTGAAAAAAAAAAAAAGATGGCTCCCTTTTGTTGCTGCCCCTCTGCAGCCAGTGGGTCAGTCCTTCTCAGGCTGTCGCAGCGTAACCTGAGTCAGCAGGTTACAATAATCACTGTGTTTGCAAGCCTGGATTTTCATTCTAGATCTAAATAAGGTAACTGGAAACTCGCACAACTAATCGCAGCCAGGGTGAAATGCAAACCAAGCCAGTCACAACCCTTGCAAACAACCAAAAGAGTCTCATCTTGGCTGTAACGTACACCAGGCTGGAGGCAGTGGCAACCTACAGAAGAGCCACTTCTGGTGTGTGATTTGAAGCCCATGCTGTGTATAGCAGGAAGCTCTCATAGGGCCTGAGCTGCCACTGTCCTCTTCATCCCTTGGCAAACTCTACCTTTCAGTCTTTTCAGACTCAACAAAGTCTAAGAGAATTAGCCATCTACTGCTATCAGAAGCCAAGAGGATTTGGACACCCAGCACTTCTTGGCTCCTTTTCAACTCTCAGTTTCAAACAGCTCCTCAATATTTCACAGCATTGTTTGCTAGGAAAAAAAAATAATCCCTCCAAACAAAAATAAAATCTGTTAGTAAAAAATAGAAATAAGGCAGATGTCCTTTCCATGCCCTGCTATCTGTGCAGAAACTAGCCAGGTTGCTAAGGGTTAAATCTGTTCCTGAGTTGGCCCAATCAAGTTCCTTTTTGCCTTCTTATTAGGTTAAATAAATAGAAACTTCTTGCAATATCCATCCATAACGATAAGCAATTCCCACTATAATGGAGGGCTAATATATAAATTCAGCCCACATCAGTTTTGTGTCAACTAGCAAAAACAGAAACAATGGAAACTAGACTGTCATGGCTCTGCATAGGTCAACAACCAAGGTTATCTGTATTCAATTACTGGTATCTGCAAACTTGCATACTGTCAGCTGATCATAGACTAAATGAAAACTTATCATGCACAGAGGCAGCAAATACATTTATTTGAAGCAGGCATCATATTAGTTCACTGGTTCGACTGTGGTTAAGGGAAAAAAAGAGGGTTATCAGTCTTTTGGGAAATTCTTTCAAATATAACCTGCAGCAAATATCTAAAATTGGGGATTATCTCTGTTATAAATCTTTGTTCAAAAAGTAGAAAAGGAACAGAAATTGCTCTGTAGCCCTCCAAGACGATAAATTATATTATTTAACAATAGATAAACTTAGGGCACCTTTCCTGTGGTACAGCCCTATTGTGAATTACGCTTTAATCTGCTTCACCTCAACATCTGTTCGGTGGAACCAAAGATCTGGCTGTATTGGACACAGACAGTAATTTGTTTGTTAACTGCTTCTCCGGAACAATATATCATTTCAGAAAACAAAGCCTACTAACACAACGCATATTTATCTGTTTCCTCTATCTGTGTTCCTTTTTCCATAAGTGCAAGTTCAGGCTTTTGAAATGTTTTCGTAGCAATAATTTGTGATGCTGTTAGATTCATAACCCTGGAAAAATACTTTTTTTTTTTTAAGGTTTTTTTCATCTTTGACCAACAGATGTTCTGTTCAAAATCTGAAAGTACTCACAATGTATGTACTAGCAAATTATAATTGTTAACGCCCCTGTGGAAGGAAACTGTCAATAAATATTTGCTATCAGTAGACTGTTTGGAAACAAAGGTATTTGCTTCACAGAAGTTCACGTGCTCAACCTTCCTATTCGGCTTTTCCAACGGTCTATTTAATTAGACATTTAACATTTTGTTTGTTTTTAGAAGAGGAAGTGAAAAATAGCTTCACAGAAACAAAAAATAAAACAGAAAAGCCAGTGGGCATCCTGTATTCCATTGTAAAATGACAGCACATTTTAGGAATACAAAGGTGACCACAGAAACAAGCTGTGATCCAGCACCAGCATTTTACCACTGCACACCAAGGTAGCAATCGAGGAATAAGAAACATCTGGGACTGTAATGCAAGTATATGTCCAAACATCTGTCTTCTAGTGAGAGCTCTCCACCCCTATGAATAGTCTCCCCCGGCAGACAACTCTGGTAAAAACCATATTTACCTGTAAGTCTCCACATCTCTCCAGTGAGACATACAGTGACCAAATGGTTCATTCTTCCCACCAGCATTTTTAAAGGTGATATTCATCCCTCCACTGAGGGGGCTAAAACTTCTCTCTTCCTCTCTCTTTCTTTCTTTGAGCTTGAAGCAAGCAAATCATGGTGATTTTCAACAACAGGAGGGTGAGCTGGCGAAGACTCAGAAATTCTCTCCTGCAGAAATGTCTTAAATCCATACCCTGACCATCCTTGTACACAATATGCCATCCTTGTATTGTGTTGTATTGTACTATGCAGTAGTATCTTTTACTCTGTATCTCATTGCATTATTTTATCTCCTTCATTATATCAGTGGGTGTGTCTGAACCCTTCACAGTGCTGTACAGAAGAATAGGACTAATATCTAACACATGCTGTCATGATTTGGGGAATCAATCTCTGTACCACTAAAATTAATTCTGTTTTATAGCGTGGACTGCACTGCATCTGTTTCAGAAAGCAAGCCCCATATGGACTGGAGTTTCCTGGCCATCTCTGCAGCCTCTTGTCCTCTCCTTGATGCACTAACCATAGGAGATGCAGGTTGCATCCTTTTACCTGGCTATAGAGCTAACAGAGGAGCATTACTAAAATGGGAAAAATCAGCCATGCAAATCAGCCAGAGAAATGGCTGCCAACCAAAGCAGAGGAACTTTTCCAAGTCTGAACCCTATCAGGCAGCAAGTTAGTAACTGTTTTGTGGATTCATTTGATGAGCTGATAAATCTGATAAGAGGGCACCTGAGGTGTTACACAAATCAGGAGAGAATGAAAATCCATGTTCCTGAGAAGTCAGAAGCAAGAATTTGTGTCTAGAAGAAGAATTGTGACCTACTTAGAGGAATCTGACTTAAGCCCCAAATAATGCTCTTGCTCAAGCATGAATTACAAGCAGCTGAAGAAAGATGAGCTTTTGCACTTATGCTCTAGCCAAGTTTGCCCACATGTAATGAGAAGTACGACTTGGTGCCATTTTGTATTCCCGTGCCGTGGTGCAGATGGAGAAACTGCTCTGAGTGTGGGTCCAGAAGCCACTCACCCACACCACTCCTCTGGGCACTCCACACCTCCTGTCCCATGCCTCTCCTTGCAGAGCCTGGAGCTGGAGAGCATCAGGTTCGGGAGCAGAGGGAGCAGTAGGATCTGTGAGAAGCAGCTTCACAAATGGGAACCAGAGTTGGCAGCAGTTCCAGAACATCAGGCATGGACCAGGCTGGAGAGAAAGAATTAACTGTCCCATGCCCAGAAGACTGGAGAGTGAGAGAGCAGCAGTCCCTCACAGAGGGAGGGGAAATGCTAAGCTGTCACACCTAAACTCAGGTACAATAGTCTCGGTACAGTAAAATTCCCTAGGGCAAAGTAGATGGTGAAAATATAGGTCCTGGTTCACCCCCATGCTGGGCGATGCCTCGCTGTGTGTCAAGTCTGGGCAGATGCTTTGTGTGTTGTGTTGTTTGGGCCAAAGTCCCACAGGAAAAAAAAGCGAGTCCAAATTGAAAGATGCTATGAGTCAGTCTTCTGATGAAAGAGAGGAACGTGATGTTGGGGCTGGCAAACATGATAGTGCTTGGGATTAAAAGAGAAAAAGAAAAGCCCACAGAGAAAGGGTATGCAAATGATGGGAAAAGGAGCAAAAGAGGAACTTTTCTCCAGGGATGCTACATCTCTGCCTTCCATTCTCCCAGAGGATCGTGGCTGTGGCATTGGGTGAGCTCTTCTAGTTGAGATCGAGAAGTAAGAAGAATGTAAAGATTAATAACTGAAGCATTCCATTAGCCTCCACCATGGAAGTGTTTTAATTTGGTTTTCAGGCTACCTGGAATCCTGACCTAAGCTTTTTCCCCAGAGTTGGGAGAGCCCTTGCTGTTGCCCTATTAGTCCAGGCAGGCTGTGGCCCAAAATCCACACAGGAAACTCTTGGATCCACACTGGCCTAACAGGCACTGCCCAACACTACAGTTTGAAGTGAGGCTAACCTGAGCTAAAGCTCAAGTTTTCACCACCTCCTATTATCTGCAAAGCAAAACTGAATGCTGACACTTAGCACTGCTTGGCAATGACAAAGAGAAAGCAGGAATTGCATGGAGGGCACAGAAGAGGGGAAGTTACTGACAGTGCAGGATGGCTGAACACTGCATGGTTTTGGTTAGCAAAAGAAGTGTTTTCTACAGCAAAGGCCCCATGCTCAAAGACTCCACTTTAACTTAGCCCCAGCAGCACTGGAAATGCAAGCAGGGCATAACGAAAGTAGAAGAGGCGGCTGTTGTCAGAAAACAGTTCCTGGAAAATATTAAAGTTCTCCTGAGGCATGTAGAAAAATTCCAGGATACCATATTATTATTGTTATTATTATTACCCTTGATCTTTTGGAAGGTGGGAAGGGAGCATATGCAGTCTTAAAGGAAGAAGACATCTGTAGCCTTTAAAAAGAAAAGCACTAAAAAGAAGGCTTCTAGCCTCTCCTTACAACATTTTTAATTATCTTCCCTAAGTTTCCCAAATAAAAACACATTGCATGGAGACTCACCCAATAAAACTATGTGGGTAAATACAATACCCATTGTCTAATCAATATCATATTGCTCATGGCTTTGGCTTGTTCAATAGCTGAGTTCACTGATTCCTGAGCTGCACCTAAGGATGCCAATATCTGCTTAATGTTGGACAAACTGAGTTTGTCATTCCCTGTAACTGAGTTCTTTAATCTCATTAATAACCCACAGATACCAAAATAAAGCTTTGGCTTTTGGCTGGAATATGCCAGTTTTCCAGTGTGCACTTTTAGCTCAGGGGATAATTAGTTGTGCATTAAATAGGCTTGTTGCCCCTGCAGAGGCCACAGCCCTCCTGCCCCATTGCTCCTCAACTGGGACACCCAAAAATTCCAGAAATTGCAAAAAAAAAACGAAACCCAAGAGAAGCCATCAGATACAGAGAGTTAGAGGCCATGGAAAATAAGAAACACACTGAATATGTCTGTATTAAGTGTATCATAGCCCCCATGCCTGTTGTGGCCCCAGCCCCAAGTGCTGGGGAGGCAGGAACAGCTCCTGCTCCCCAGCCCTCACCATCCTGAGCTTGCCTGCATATGGCAGCAAACCCCGTGCTCCAGCCCCAGAAGTATGCATCAATAAATTATCTTCATTGGAAACACATTGCAAACAAAATGCAAATGGCAAGAAAGTGCTTGTTCTCAGAGGTCTGTCTTGAGAGTTCATCTACCCAGATTATAAACACTTGATAAGCATCCTGGTTTTCAGGCTAACTGTCTGTACAGCAGATCCCAGGACTAGGCTCCTGGGATTTCAAAATGTATCATGAAATAAAAACAGCTGCAAGGGAAACTCATATGACTAGGATAGGTGCCATATAGCAATTAACAGCCAGAAGTTTTGATCTGGAAAATCACATTTATTTTAATTGCTTCACTGTTGTGTTCATAAAGAATTTGGCTCATTTGATTATTTTCCTTATTAGATATACTACTTAACTTTGGAACAATGTAGTCATTAGTTCCATTGTTCCAGGTTTTTCATTGCAGTGAAATGAATGACAGAGACATGTTCTGCAAGGAAGATTGTTTATAAATATTTATCATAGCCTTAACAGATATTTGTGTAATCCATCCTAATTTTTCTAGCACATAATTCACCAGTTATTTAATCTGCTGTGTGATGAGTGCAGGTTCCTTAACCTTGAGTTCAATAAGGCATTTGAAGTGTGTGATCTCTTATCACAGGAACAGAGCAGGAGAGTAAGGCTTCTTTTTTGTATATTCCTTTGAAAGCTCGTATTCTGTCCATTTACCTTTAGCGGGCTGTTTGAAGAAGATGCATGTGCTTGATTGCTTTCACCTCTGCCATCCCTTTCTTTTTTGACTCATTGCAGTGGTATGGATAATCCCTGCCTTCGGGAGCGCGGATGGCGCAGGGACACGGGCACTGCCGGGGTGCAGCCGGGGCGCTGTGAGCACACCTGAGAGAGGGGTTGGGGCTATAAAATATGCATAGGCCCTTCTGCAGCAAACGAATCTACTTAATTGAAAGGAATCGGGAGGTGAAAAATGAAACTTGGCAGTTCAGCTTCGCTCCACCATTTGGTGGTTGTTGTGGGACTCCAGCAAAAGGGAGCTATCACTGCGGGCATAATTTACTTGATTTTAAGGATCTGTATGAATTCTGGCGACATACCAAGTAGCCATTAGCTACGAGGAGTGTTTCCCGATGCTCATTTGTTTTCCATGTGTGAATTTTCACTCTTCCAAACTTCCTTTAGAAAAGAGAGTACTTTTTCTTCATCAATTCCACGTGGAAAATACAACAAAAATACATACAATAAATTATTCAAGAAATACAACCGATTTTTTTCTTTTTTTTTTTTTTAAATGGAAAAATACTGGTTCTGGAATCAAACTGGCAGCTTGCTTTGATTTTGATATTTTAAGTTAAGTGTTATAAAATGATATGCTTGTTCACATGCTCATGCATAGACTTTCTGCGCAAATTATACTAAATAGGGTAACTCAATAGCAAAGTAGGTAGGCTTTTAATGCTATTACTATTAGGAAAATACCATTAATACAAGACATATGCAGGATGCTATTACATCAGTAGGCTGCATTTATTTAGTAAGTATGCAGGAACAGCCCTGTGGATCGGAGAAGAGATGCTGGGCCTTTAACACATGTAACTTGGCTTAGTCTTGAGGTCAAAATCTGTTAATGTAATTTTCTATATAAGAACAATAATTTAAAATGCATGTGGTTTTAATGACACATTCCAAGATTGGGGGGGATATGGGGGCTGCTGATTTTGTTGGATTTTTTTTATTTGTCCTACTCACATTAAAAGTGTACTTCTTTGAAATGAGTGTGTCAGACACTGAAAACTAATTTGTGAAATAAGACAAACTTAAGAAAAAAATCTCTTTCCATTTATTTGCTTGAAAAGTTTGGTTTGGGTCAAGTTATGTTTCAAATTAAAAAGATCATTATTGGTAATTTGCATTTACTTATTGAAGCATTACATGATAAACCAAAACCATGTGTCAAAATGTAACTCTCATAAAATAAGTGCACTGAGATAAAGGGACTTCAGAGATTTAAAAAATCAATGTGACACTGAGAGAAGACATCTAAAAAGGGTGCCTGCCTTCAAAAAGGGAGTGTTTCTATTTCAAATAATTAATATGTTTTGGTTTCTTCATTTTTGCGGTCTTGTAGCACAACTTAAATATAAAGCACTATGTTGAACATGCATATTTTGGACCGAGCTCTTGTTTGTGTCTATTTAACAGCTACTCACAGCTGCCTCTGCTTTGAAAGTATTGGGATAACATTTCTTCACAAGCTCCAGTCACTGACATTATTTTAAGTGGCCCTGGCCAGGCATGGGTGGTGCAGGCAGGGTGCAGGCAGCTGCCTGCCCATGGCACCTACTGTCCCCTCTGTCCCCCAGGTGTCCCTGCAGGCTGAACCACCGCTGTACAGCACACCTTGGGGAGGCTTTTCCTGCTGAATGGATAGCCTGCAACTTATCTGGTTTATATATAGATTTATATTTCAAGATTTGCTGCTAATTTAACTTTGCAAAACACACCTGTAATGTTAGCAAGTAATGTAAAAATTCTAATTTGCCTTTTTGTTGGTGTACTAAGGAGAAGGAGAATGTGAGTGATTGCTGACTGGGTCTGGAAACCTTTTATTGGTGTCAAAAAGAAACAGGACAGGGGAAAGTTTCTTGATTTCACTTAGACAAAAATTTAAGGAAATAGTGTATTAAAGGAAGACTTCTGCTTTCACAAGTTCACAGTGTTAGACCCCTTCTTCCATTCAAAATTCAAACCATAGAAGCTTCTGATGGCACTCCAGCAACACCCTCTTCTGAAGATGAAGCACAGGTGAGCACACACAGACAGGTCTGCAGACCTCAGGGCAGGATGTGGCTGTGGCTGGGGGCTCTGGTGCAGTGACACAGAAGTGCAGCAATCAGGTGCTCTGCTCAGAAATGCAAAGTTTATTGCTGTAACAAGCAAGACAAAAAAGCCTATTTTGAAAGCAAGAGGCAGCGTACATTGACAAGAAGGTGTGAGTCCCCCTGGCTGCAGAATGCCAAGCCCTTACCACCACTCACCTCCACATCAGGGGAGCACACCAGCACCTGAGCAGTGCGCCAGTATCTGTAGGATAATGTATTTTTAACATGAAATACCTGCTGAAGAGCTCTGCTGACCGTGTCTCTTTTCTTCCTAATTCCATTTTAAATTTAATCTTAAGGGCTTTCCTTTGACCTCACTAATTTATATGAACCCTGGCCACATATTATAACCAAACAGCCCCATCAGATGTCCTGTGCAGAGCTCACTGGGGGCTGCAGAGTGTGCATGCATAGGGCATGAGCTGAGCATCTTAAATTACATCATAGATGGTGAGAAGCGTAAGGTGATTAGTTAAATTACCAGATGCTGATAAATCAAGTGCTGGGCCTTGCCATAACTCTCAGCTCTCCCATGGGTATATTTTTCATTTTACTCTTTATGTTCACCCATCCTCCTTCTGCTTCTGTTTTCTGCTGGTACCAGAAGAGCTGAGCGGTGGAGCTGAGGTTAGGAAAGTCACCTGTGGTGTGTGACCGTCAGGGTTTGCCTTGATCTTCAGCCTTTCCCACCTGTGTGATGCTGGTATGCTTGTGTAGCCAGTTCTTTGTGCCACGTGAAGACCTGAAGTGATGGCATGGCTGTGCTGGCAGCTCCCCAGCAGCACCAAGGTCCCTCCACCATGTCACCTGCATGCCCAACCAGTGGGAGAGACCTCTTCCCTCTCTGACTATTCTTAAGTTAAAAAGGGCAAGAATTTTTTCATGATCTTCAAGTGTATTGATCTCATTTTGATTTCTAACTTGAACAAAAAAGATCTCATTTAATGGTTTGCTTTTTCGTATTTAGACTCCTCCTGCCCACAGAACATCAGCATTTAGGTCACGTCCCTCAAAACCTTTCACTGTTTGTGAATGTTTGTCAAGCTATGGGTTTACATGATTTTTCACACGTTAGATTAATTAGCGGTATCTGAAATGCGATACATCCCATGAAGCACAGGGATTTGTCTGGCATCCCCAATGGGAGGCTTGAGAACCCCTTCCTAACAGGTCAGGCTACCCGATCAGGCCCCACTCAGCTGCCTCCAGTGCTGCTGGTGATATTCTCCTTTGAGAAATCTTACTCTCATCCTCACAATAGTTTCATCCTCTGTGTGTGGGTTCCTCCATCCCTGGCACCCACTGGTCTCTGCTCACAGCTCCTCTCCTACCAGTGCACAGGGGCACCCAGTGAGGCAGCCACATTTTATAATTTAGTCTTGGTAGAGATGTTTCATAGCTACATATGCCATATGTGTATATGTACATGCACTTTTATACAAGTGTGTGTAGAAATATATATATACATGTGTATAAAGATATACTTGTATATATATATATATGTATATAAAAATATATACACACACAGATGATGTCCATGTGGTATGTATACATATGGGGTGCATGTGCCTATATGCATAAATGTACATACAGAGACAAGATTTACTATGCACACACAGTATGTGTGCACACATATGCGTACCTACACACATCATATACCCACTTGGACTGTTGCTTTGGTCCTGCCACTGTTGTGCCACATTCTGCTTGGCCCTGTGATGATGATGAAGTCTTCCATAGGGTTACTTTTGTGTTTTGGGAGGAGAGGTTGCTCTTTTTTCTGAAAAACAACCTGTTCTTGGACACAGCTCCTTGAACCTTACACATTCAAATGGAGTACTCCTTGTGATTAGCTTTGCTAAGTGATTTTTGAGATGGTTTTGACATAAACAGTTCTCATTTCATTTACTTTAGCTGCAAAATATTTATGCAAAATTTTAATTCTAAACCTAGCAATTAGAATATTAACTTAAATCGTTATATGTTAACTTATGACCTTAATGTGTGTTAATGACAACAGCAACAAAGAGAGACATGCGTAAGAAATTACAGTGAATTGCTCCATAGTACAGATGACTTATGCTCTTCCACGAGGCGAGCTAGTGCTGAGAGAGGCAGACTTACTCCCAGCAGGCAGAACTTTTATACAAAGAAAATGAAAGAAAATGAAACTACTTTTTTTTTTTTTTTTTTGACAACTGCTCCTTTTCACTTTCTCAGTGAACTCCATGTCTCTGTTTTATGGTGCAGCAGGCCTGGTTTTGCAAAGTTTCATTCTTCTGGTTTGCAATACCAGAACCATACTACTATCTGTGTGAATAAGGCATTTTCTCCAAAGAACATGCCTAATGGTTAGAGTCGGTCTACCAGATGGGTTGTAAAACACTTTGAAACAACTCCTCTCAGAGGATATTGTACTCCTGAAGCTGTATGTTTGTTTTATTATAAACAGAGCTTTCCAAGTAAAAAGCATAGAAATGCTGCCCACTTCTGAAGCAAACTGACATGTGGAGCCGTGCTAGATCTCGGCTGAAACAGAACTTAATTTATCGCCCCCCCTAAATATCAAAGGGGCCTGAGGAGGAGGCCCCAAATATCACATTTGGTCTTTTTAACCGAAAGACATTGTGGGTGACTGAAAAACCTGTGTACTTTTCATTTACCATCTGATCAATAGGCATGACATGGTTGTCCCTCCAGCCTATTGATTTCAGTCCTTCCCTGGTTTGGCCTTCCCTCCAGCCCCAGCAGCAGCCCTGTGGGGCGAGTAGCACGTTTGACGCTGATTTTTCTCTTCTAATCTCCTCAGAGAGGGCCCTGCAGACCGCAGTGCTCAGCTGGAGGCAGAGCATCTGCCTGGAGACATGCTCCTGGGGGGACTTCCAACAGGGTGACAGGGTGAACCTCTGGCCATGACACAGTGGCTCCCACATGCTTGCTCGTGCCAGGGCGTGCTGCCAATGCCATCAACACCATCATGTCAAACCTGAACAGCCAGAGAGTCATAGAACGGCTTGCATTGGAAGGGACCTTAAAGATCACCTAGTTCTAACCACCCTGCCTTGGGCAGGGACATTTTCCACTAGACCAGATTGCTCAGAGCTCCATCTGATCTGGTCTTGAACACTTCCATGGATAGGACAGCCACAGTTTCTCTGGACAACCTGTACTAGTGCCATATTCATTCATGATATCTTTTTTTTTTCAAATGGTCTTTTGTACAACTTTTGTGCACTGAAAGACCAAGCAGTCTGCTTGGCTATGTCAAACCAGTCAGTCTAATAATTATCCCAAGAAGTAGGAAGAAAAATCAACATGCTTCTGCACCACAGAAGTACCATCAGCTCTGTATGGGAATAGAGCTCCTGGCAGCTCCAATCCTCTTCCAGGGTGTGATTTTCCTGCCTGAAGTCAGTAATGAAAGTTCTCCACAATAATTCACACTTCAGCTGATTTCCAGAATGTGTCATGTATCTGAAAGATGGCTGCTCAGGAGAATCCATAGGTGAGATGGGAAGAGAAGACCTGACTGCAAACAGCCACTGTCTGCAGTCACTGTTTTATTTCTTCAAAACATGAGAAACTGAAATTGTCGCTGTAAAACATAATTAGCATCCACATTATGATTCGTCAGACACCACCCATAAGAGAAAAGCTAAGCGGATTTTTTAATCTGAATTTGTACAGGCTTTTCTGTCATTCTTTAAGTAGATTCATTATTATTTTTTGCCCATAATTTGTATAAAGTACTTAGCATTCAAAACAGATCCTTTTTAACCTTTTGCCCAACTTAGCTTTTTGTACTTTTTTTCTAAAAAAAAGGGGGGGAGATGGAAAGGGAGAGAAACCCTTTAAGTACCCTGGGCCTGGGTTCCTTCAGTATGCAGGCTGTAAATGTTTTACTTTGATTTGAGATACATGACAATAAATTAGGGGACATTTATCAAAGCTGCTTTGTTGCATTGCTGACAAAAGCTGCTTTTTGCATAAATTACTGCATTATACAAATACACTTAGCAGGATCCTGTTTCTTTGATGTTAGTGGAGGAGATTTATGTCCAATGGAGTTTTTATTTATCTGCCCTGTTCACCTCAACAAGGGCAGGACATATTCCTCAATTAGTTCCATACCCCTAGAAATGACATATATATCTCACAACTAGAAGCAGAGAAATTTAAACAAAACAAAACAAAACAAAAAAGCACAAGTGCACTTTTTCTGGCAAGTCTAAACTACTGTACAGTGTAAAAAGTAAATATTAGGCTGGAGCTGTGGCTTTGAAATCTTTGTTCTTCGACTGCTTTGAAAGCTATTTAAGTAAGCTAATTTTGACAAAACAATATTCCCTTTGCAGAAAAGCTTTTCTAGACTTCATTAAGAGACTAAGCAAATACGAGTCCTTTTCAACAAATACTTGATAGCCGAATAAGTAGGTTAAAAGAATAGATTCCCTGGGTGGTAATCCTCTCTGGAACTGTATTTATGCTAAAATCTCTTTCGATGAATATCTAATAAACTAATGAAGGCCATCTTAGGCTAAATGGTGAATTAGGATGGTTAGAAAGGAACTTGTCAAATGAATAAATTGGTTAAACAGTTACACTGCTTAAATGAATACAGAATCTCTTGAACACCATTTCTGAGCACTATTCTTCTGTCACTCACCATCTCCATACCTCAGCCTACACGTAATTTATTTTGTTCCTAGGTCAGCGGTTCAAATGCAGCCCTATGTGGCCACTTGGAGCTGTTGCTATACAATGGCCTGAAATCATTCTGGAGAACCTTTTTCTGTCTCAGATCTAAACAGAAATATACTATTACCATCCTCTTAATATAAATATATATATATGGGGGTTTTATATATATATATATATACACTTTTATATATATATATATATATAAATATATATATAGTATTGTTTGGTGTGTTTGTTAATCCACCATAATACTGGGCAAGACCATACAGAGGAGATTATTTGAACTATTTAGAGGCCCAAAGTGGTCAGGACCTGTGTGAACTTTCAAGCTATGCCAGTGAGGTGAAAGAGTTGATGCTGAGAGGGCTGAATCAGCTCATGCAGATGGTTTGGAGCATTGTCCTCCATATTCTTAGACAATCATTCTCCAAAACTGCAGTGAAGCCCCTACATCTGTTTGTTTTGTTTGAAATGGTCTTACATGTTAATAATTTGGGTTTTTTAATTGGATCACATCCTTTTTAAAAAAATTCTGGAAAATTTCCACTCTCCCCCTTTATCCATCCTTAAGGTTTAAAAAAAAAAAAAAAAAACCAAAAAAACTGAGATCCTTTGAACATTTCATGATGGTAGGAAAACAATAAAATTATATAAAAATAGGTTTTCATTATTCAGGCGGCTCTGGGGAACAGATTCCACACAGTGCATTTCAATGATCCTCGACAATGAATTACTATCATAATTTGTTCTTAAAGTCTGTTTAATTGGCTTACCTAGCCACCTGTTCAGCATAGTTACCATGAAAACAGTGGTTTTGCTGAATTTCTTAATGCCAACCTTTCATCCTTCATCCTGCCTCTTTTGCCCATAAAGTATCGAGCAATGCTTAGCACAGATTTAAAAATAGTCTCCTAGCCATGCAACATATATTTTAACTAATCAGGAAGGAACTGCAAAGTTATAACAATAACATGCTAATCGGGGCATTTACTCACTGTCAGCTCTGCCTGTTCCTGGGTGAGCCTCAATTTATTACATCCCACTGCACATACAATAACTGGGGAGAAGGTTATGAAATTATATGCATGTTTAATATATGTAAAGAGAGAGAGAGATGCTACGCACCCCTACGCACCCTGAATTACATCAGCCCATTTCACATTAAGAAGTTCCATAAAAAGCAGTAAAATTGTGAGAGGAAATTCAGCCAAAAGGACTTTGAAACTGTTGTCCATACTTATAAAAAAAAAAAAAAAAAAAAAAAAAAAAAAGGCAAGCAAGTAAAGGCATGAACTTCCATTTAGCCACTCTTACCACATTAAAAGAAAAAGTTATAAGGCACTGGGGTACCCTTTGTTGCCTGCAGTGAGTCAGATTGCTTTCCTTGAGACCAGTGTAAAGTATTTTTGCAGAACAGCAGATCCTGAGAAGGAGAGGGCTTCAGCAGTGGAACATAATTAGCACTCTCTAAAACTGGAGCTACAGTGTAAACAGCTCGAGTCTTCACTGCACAAAGCAAACAAACAATCCCAGCTGAGAATTCCCTGGCAGGGATCGAGCAAATACGGCCCTCGCTGCTGACTGCTGTTATTGCTATGGTTGCTTAATCTAAACAGACAGCAGCATGTAAAAATGTAAATATTTGATATTTGTTAATACAGTCCTAAGTTATTGCTCTAGCTGGCTGGTTGGGTTTTGTGCGTAGGGATCCTATGTGCAACTCGCTCGTCATACATTTCAGCGGAGGAGTATTTTTAAGAAGCCATTATCTAAACTGCTGATGTAATAAGGCACCGGTATATGAAATACACTTAATAACTCAACTTTAGTTATTTATTGTGAACGAGGGTGCATTCTCCTTGATTCCATTTCCCAGCGAAATATAAGTGGAGCTTTCATCATGAGTGCTTGAATTTATGGCAAGCAGACCAAGTGACATTAAGAAAGCCACACAATCCCTTCATTCAGGCTTTAATAAGGAAGCCAAGGAAAAATTATCCAAGCTGGTTTGCGGGTGACAGCACAAGAACTTTTTGGAGTCAGAAAGTTAGCACGGAGGCTCCCTGTCAGCCCATTAAAAAGCAAGGTTGGCATTCCCAGATATTGGAACCATGTGTGCAGAGGAATTTTTCTTCTGGTAAGACATTCCAAATATTGTCCCAGAGCCAAACACTTCGGTGTTAGACTAATTTAAGCAGTATGTTGGAATCAGCTCTCAGGACTTTGATCATATGGAGATCGTTTGTTACAAATTGAACTAACCCAGTCTCTATTTCTGGTGGATCAGAACTATGGATTTGTTGAATTAAATGCCTCATTTAATGCAGTTTGCACATGAAAAGAAAGCTGCACTCAGGAATCTGATAGTGAATTTTTCACCTAACCAACAGGTCTACTTTTTTATTACTTTTAAACCTAATCCATACTCAGTCCACACTGTTCTTAATAAGCCTGAGGCTGTTTGGAGTGAAGGTTTAAATCAGCTCGTATGTTATGGGGGGAAAGCATCACTGAATTATCAAACCGTGTAATAAGGAACACATTTGAATCCAATTCTAGAAATAATTTTATGAAGAAAAATAAATTAGTCCTTGGTTGTTATTTACCATCCAAATAGCTCAGTGCTCTTTCATGACAGCAGTGGACAGAAAGCTGAAAAATGATTTTGCAGACATATGATTTTCTCCTTGCCTCTCATTGCTATCCCCATTTTTGCAGCTGAACTATTGTGAGGGTTAAAAGTGCACAAAATAAAGCATTTCCACATATGGCTGCACTTTCTTTTCATTTCTTGAAGTTATAATGTCTTTAACTGTTGATAATGATATTATAAACTGTCATTTAGTGCATTTTGAGTATATTAAATACATGAAACAAAGATGTGTGGTTCCAGCTGGACCCTGATCAGAAACACTGAGATCTGATTCTCTGAAACTGCAGATAGCAACATGCAGAGCTTGTGAGGAGCCTTGTGGAAGAGGTAATAGTTGTAATGGTAATAGAATAAAATAATTGATTAAAATAAAGGAACTTGACATCAATTATTACTCCAGTAGTGGGATGAAAGTGAGAAACAGGTACCCAAGTTATTGGCACGCTGCTACACATTGGACTGACACAGGACTCGAGTATATCACAACTCTCTGCCTTGGGGAATTCAGGATTTACACTGTTTTCAACACATTTTCATCTGGAGTCTCACACAAAATAAAAGTAGGAACGCCAGCAATTCCCAGGAACCCTTCCTCTTGGTCCCCTGGGAATCTACACAACAGAGCTGATTTGGAAGGAAATGGGAACACTGTTTTCTGCCCAGAAGGGGCAAAATTAATGTCTCCAACCTCACACGGCTTTGAAAGGACCCTGTAGCTGAGTTGAAAACCTCTGATCTAAGGATATAATTTTTAAAGTTGTCTTATTGTTTTACTGATTTAGAGATAATATGCCTTGGTATAAACTCAGTTAGTTACAGGCATATATGGCCACTGCAGCTGGAAAACAAATGAAGATGAAAAAGGGGGAAAAAAAAAAAGTTAAAATAACTGTCCAGATATAAATCCTGGGCAAGACCCTTCCTTTTGATTAATCAAGAGTTTTATTGGGTCTTAGAAGAAAGGAACAGAAAATAGTGACATGCAAACAACATGTCAATATGCTAAGGCTGAGCAAGGCAAGCTCAATCCTCAGCTCATGCTGATCATGGTGTTTGCACAAACACCAAGGAAACACTACACTGTCCTTAGCCAGGCCGTGGAGGGATGATGATGATGAGATCAGCACAACTGATGCCAAACACAAGTCAGATGAGGGAAGCAACAAGTGTGTCATGCCCTCCAAATCCCATCCTGGGCTGGGGAGTGGGAAGGATCTCCCATGGATCACTTGTTCCAGCTCTCAGTGCATGCACAGAGCAGAGTTCATCCTTCATCAAAAAAAGGAAAACTGTTCCTTTAAAAAAAACCAAACCCACAACACAACACAAAACAAGTTATCTAGCAGATACTGATTTATACACACTCACACACATTTATATATATATTTTATTGGCAAATAAAGAATGATCAGATCTTTAATGAAATCAGGATGGGTTTTGGAGGTGAACTTGAGCTGAACTCCCCAGATTTTCATGGAACTTCAATTAAAAGGGTTTCAGAGGAGTTGCTGAAAGCCAAGCACTTGCCATTGAAAGCTTAATTTAAAATGAGAAGCATTTTTGCACCACATTTCTCAGTGAAATTCCATCCCTGATCCTCATTATTTTTGTTTTCTTTTTCAGAAAAGTTGTATAGCAGTGTATATAAATTTTATCCTTGGGTGTTATGATGAGAGCACACATAGTGGCTACAGTAAGAGAAGGGACCATCATTACTGTGCAGAAAATTACCCTCTCCACTCTAAAACTGGTGAAAATTCAGTCAGGTCTTGTTATCATGTACAATATACAATGATTTAGATATCTGATAAACGCTAGGACTAGCAAAAAATGTGGTTTCAGGTAAAGGAGTGAAATTTAGCCTCAGAAAACAGAACAAAATAGTTAAAAATAAAGATGGTGGATTAATTTCTGCTTACCAGTCTATTCTTATTCAATCCCAGGAATACAAGGTTAATACAAAGCCTCACTGTAGGTTTCTTTTGAATACCTGGGGAGTCATGCAACTCAATCTCTGCTTTCAAAATGTATCCCTTGCTTGATCAGATGCACTATAATTCAATCTGAATGTCAGCTTCTGGGTGAAGACTGAACGAGGCTGGACAGTGGACCCAAGAGTATCAATGGCCAGCAGGCATTAAGGGAAATGATCTTGTTTTAACCAGGTACCAGGAAATAAATTACTTCAAAAACCATTTAAATAAATAATACTTCACTGTATAATGAAACATGATGGAATAGAAATTGTGAGACTGTTTTAAATAATTATGGGGGGAGGTGCACCTAAAATAACAGAATCCAGCACTGTGTCAGGGACAGAGTTACCAAGACAAACTTTATTTCCTGTGGGAAGGAACCTTTCTGCCCAAGCTATCTGTGGTGCAATTGAATAATGACAGATCTGCAGACCACAGCTGAGCTCTTGGAGCTGACATGCAAGGAGCAAGCACTGTAGTTTCATAGTCCCACATGCAAATGGCAACAATAAATAGACTGAAAGGCCTTGATCCAATTAAAACATTAATTTCACATATTTCTTCCATTTTTCATTTTACTCTGATCATTTCTTCTGTCCTCACTGTAGACGAAAGACTTTTAAGTCACTAATGAAAAGGTAAAACCAAATTGCCCTAAAAGGCGCTCTAGTCTCCTCTTCCCAGCAGCTTTGCAAGGAGGCTCAAGAGGAGGTTTCTCTTTTTTCACCCTTTTGGGAGATCAGCTGTGCCCTAGTACCTTCTTTGAACTCATTGCATTCACAGCTGTAAGTAGTAAACTCCAAAACTTTGTAGTCCAGGAGGTGAACTGAAAGTTCAGATTGCCAAACATGGATGCTAGGAAAGTTAAGAGTGCTGGATTGTCTCCTGTGGGACTGAAACATGGTCTCAAAATTGTGCAAATACTCAGAATATTCAGTTTTGTCATTATTCATGCCCATGAGAGCCTCCTCCACTATTGCCCAGAGGTGGTGCACCAAATCTAGCAGATAATATATGTCATTATACTGTATATTATGCATATATGTATATTGTTATAGATACACATTGTTATATATGTGTATGTTGTTATATTACATATTTTATAATATTTAAAATCAAGTTATTATGGGTTGGTACCAGAGGCCACCACTGGGACTGACACACCACTGGACCATGTACTTGGACAAGTGTTTAATACAGAAATGGATAACCTGGTATGAGCCAGAGGAAACAGCATGTGAGCTGGTGCCTCCCCCTCAGCCTGCTGCACAGACCAGAGCTAACATCACCTAAAGCAGGCTGCTCCCAAGATGTCCAGAATTTCACAGACAGCAAGAACCTTCCAGTTGATGGTTTCAGCCTGCTACAATGCAGCAAGGGGAAAATCAAAGCAGATTTTTCTCTCTGCTCGTACCTCCCATTCACATAGTTTCTGATTTTACAAAGAGACTGATGCTATTTAAAATGCCAGATCCATTAAATCTTTTGTTTTCTCTAAATAAGGAGAAAATGGTTGCTAGCAGTTTTATGGGAAGTCATCAATCCTTCCCAAAGCAACTTACTGTTCAGAAGAAAATAAACATATTGCTGTGTATGTAAAGCAGAGCAGAAAGGCTGCAGTCATGGGCAAAGCACTGCTGTCTTTAGCAGTAGCATATTAAAGACAAATGTAGTCCACTGAAAGTGACATAAATAAGTGGATTTCCCATCTGAAACATTGTTTTTAGCAAGAGAAGCTTTTAATCCCCTTAAGTTCATTTCTAATCTGTCTTGGAAGTGCTTGTCTAAAGAATATTACATTGATATAAGGGATTTAATTTATTAAAACTAAACAGCAGCCAGCATACTACTAAAGAGTATCTTGTACGCAGTACTCTCCCAAATGAATAGAGCTGCTACAGGTAGAAAAAAAAAGTGCACAAACACTTGGCACAGCATTCATTAAAAATTCACGCATTATGTTCCTGCATTCTCCTGCTCACTGTGCTCTTCCCAATAAAGCAAACACTTTAGAATTCATAATACCTCTTTATCCCATGTGCACAAATAACCTCCTCTCCTTTATGCACCTAGCAAATGAACAAGTACAAAAGGGGATAGAGTAAGCAGAAAACTAAACATGCCCTCTCCTACCCAAGAGCATAAAGAGAGGGCAAGCAGAGGTTCTCTGAAGGGTTTAGAGCAGCCTCGACCAAGATGCCAGTGCTCCCATCAGTTTTGGCCAGTGCATGCTACATAGACAGCATCAATTATAGAGTTTGTCAATCAATTAATTTTAAGGGATTTTTCTTAAAATAGCTGGTGAAGGAAACAAAGGCTGCCTTCAAACTACATTTAAATTACTCATTAAGCCCAAGTTTGGCAGGTTGTTTAATAATCAGCAAGAAGCCAACCACCAGACAACAAAATAACCTTCTTGCCTCTTCCTGAGGGTATGGAAATTTCTCTGTGTTTCTAGCAGCCCATCTTGAGACACCATGAGACATCTCCCCAGTTTCTCCATGAGTACTTTCAGTATGTAAGGTTCCAAACACAATAGTGTCAAACAAGACCCCAGAGATCTTTTAATCCTATGCCCTAATCATAGAAAAAACTTGCAGAATTTTGTGAAAATGAGTAACCAACTGTCATAAGGGAAGACTTAGGAACAACCTACACCCTCAAAATGTACTTTTCCATGTAAGGCCTCTTTCCTGAAGCATGCATTTCAATGTAACATAGATCTCCAGGCTTTTTTCCCGTGTCTTGCCAAAAGAGACATTATTCATGGAGAAAATTCTCCTCTGCTATGGCACAATGTATGAGTTGTGACTCACATTACACCCATTGATTCCTTCTGAAGGCACAGCGGAAGCAGACTGTTACAAATGAGATCAGTATTTGGTCACATATTGTTATCTCGCTGGATCTTAGATGAAATTACACATGACATCGTTTCCGCTCGTTTCAACAATGGCCAGCAGCCACACTGCCTCCAGTTGGAGCCCACATGGCTTAAGGCAAATAGGGTCAGGATCGGTCAACGCTGGAAGGCCTCCAAAGAAAACCACGAGGCAGGCGGAGGTGTTATTCAGGGATTAAGATTTTAAACCTGCAGAGAAATATGTTCATGAGGAGTGAGGGTATTAGTGGGCGTTCTCTGCGAGGCAGTCTTGGGTCAGTGCTGGTGCTGACTAAACACAGCCCATGGGAGAAAAAAAGAGTCAGCAACCCATGCTGGCTTTTGTCCCACCACACGATACCAAAGTAAAGGGTTTCTCATCGTGTTACCTACGCGCAGTCATGGCAGATCCAGCAGCATTGGCACATGGTGGTGTGAGTAGGAGGACTGGATGTCCTGAGCTCTTGCAAAATAAAAAGTGTCCATGAAACTCGGGGGCTATCATGGGAAATCATTTTTCACTGGGTGTTATACATGTACCCATTTTAATGCAATAGCAAGGGCCGTGACAAAAATGCTAGTCTATAAGGAAAAAATTAATTAGCACAGAAAGTAAAGTCTTCTGCCTAACAGGAAATCTCTTTTCTTCCCTGCATTCTTCCCACCATTTTAGATGGTACTGTAGCACAGTCAAGTGGTACTTACTGACAATTTTATTTTGGGCAAAAGCCCATGAAAATATTAAAGCATGAACAAGTCATCAAGTCAGTTTATGAATCAATATACAGATTTCCTCCATGCCCATAGCTGATTTCCATAACCATGAGCGTGCTGAAATCCTGTCTAGATGCCAAATCAATTTTTCTTATATATGAACATCACAGCTACTTGAGAAAGAGAATCTGTGCCAAAAACCTCACGCTCTTAACTAATTATTTCTGTGACTCCCTCCTTGCAAAGCACAATGACTGCCACATAAATACACACAACATTTATTAGGAACAGGCACACTTCCCACAGGTTCAGCCTGAGTGCAGCAGCATCCCTGACAAGCTCATCTTCCCAAAATGTGCAGCCAGCCTTTATCACAAGAAATAGTTCTGCTTTTCCCAGGACTTTTTTTGCTGAGAAGTACTCGAGCACTTATCATCTCAGGCAGGGCAGCCAGGAGGGTATGGAAATTCCCAGCATCCCACAGATGCATCCTGCAGAGACAACTGTTGTCTGGCATTTGCTTTCACTGGTCATTGCTCACAGTCTTGCCTAGTGTCATCGTGCCCTCCCATGTGCCCCCCTCTGCATAACATCTAGAGAGATATATCTCCTCAAAGATCAAAAACCTGTTAAATGTCCTGGACCAAATGTATTAGTAACTTCAATTTGCACTGATTTTTTTCCTCAAGACTTTAGCCCCTCAGGTGTGTGGAATATAGGAAATAAGCAATAGTGCTGCTGAGAAGCTCTGCCACAACTCCTTCACCACACAGCCCTCCCCCTTGGGCAGAGGTATGCTCCTGATGGGACATCCTGCTATTCCCAGAAACTGCACCGTTCCATGAAGGCATTGCAGGCAGTGCCTCTCACCCAGTCCAGAGCAGAGTTGCTTCTGTGGCAGCAAGATGAGAACAATATTTTAACTAAATAATTTCCAACTGGAGGAACTCATCATTGATGCAGACAGTTCTGAAAGTAAAAGCAAACAGCATTTGGCAGCGAGAACTATTAATGAGAGGGTCATTAGGGAATTCATTCTGCAGGCCATTTCCTTGCAAGGCACCTCGGAGCAAACGTTACACAAGCACCACTGATGCAGAGCAGGAGAAAAGTGGGGTTAAGGTACTGAGCCAGCACAGATGACCAAGTAGAGGGAAGACAAGAGGTTGTCAGGACAGCAGGGCTGAGGAGACGTGGGCTGGTGTTGACAGGCTAAAAGTATGATGATGTAATGAACTAGCATTGCAAAACAGGGATGGCACTGGGGTAGGGGATGGTTGGGTCTTGGCTCCAGCCTCCAGTTGTTCCTGGGCTTCCTGGATTTCAGGCACCCTTTTGCTTCTGTGGGGGTGTGCAAGTGTGTGTGTGTGTGTGTGTGTGTATAAGCATGAAGAGCAAATCTAAGCTAACCCTCCTAGGCTACTCTTGAGTCAACAAGTCTTGTTGAAAGAGTGTGAAGTCATTGATGGACTAATGACTCCTGTGGGTGGCCTAGATATTTGTTTCTTGGTATTTCTTCATATTCTGAGCTTCCATCCATCTGAAAAAAAGCCAAATCAAAATTATAAATGCAAAATAATATACAATATAATAGAGAGTATAATAAAATTTTACAATAATTTTAGCAGATGCATTAATTTTTAATTCTATAAACATAAAATATATAGCATGATAAATAAATATTATGTTAGACAAATTATAAATAATGTTATATAAAAATCTGCCTTAAAACAAAGGAGGTAACGAGGGCAGGAACCCTTTGGTCCTCTGGGAGGATAGCAGCAGAACTCATCTCAGCCCACTCCCCCTCCCCATCACACCCTGTGGAATCATGTAAAACAGCAAGCTAAGCTGGCCCACTGGTAAAATTAAGGTTTTGAAGGAGAAAGGAAGTCTGTTCAAAAAATACTACTCTTGTCTTTCATAGGTGGCTTCTGTCACTGAAAAATAAAGTGGATGCAGAAGAGGAAAAAATCCCTCCCTTGTGTTCCTCATTAATTTATATTTTTGTTGAACAAACTGCTGGCCCCCACTGTCCCACCACCCACAGCCTGAGCACTTGGCTACCCTTCCCATGTACCCCCTTGAGGAAGAATGAGTTTTCATCATTTCAAGCACTAGCAGTAACAAGAAAAGGAAATGTCCTACTCAAATATCTTCCAAATTGCCACATGCATAAGTTACAAATTAAATATATTAAATAATTAAATATATTATGCAAAAATCTGAATCACTCATATAAAGCAAGAGGACAGAGTGTGTTCCAGGCTGCCTGTTGATGTGCCGGGTAGTGAAGAAGTTTTGAGTGAAAACTGCTTCCGTCATTAATAAGGTGTGGGGAACCTTGTGCAGTGTCTTTCACAAAGCATTTACAGGAGAGGATGCCACCCAATGAAAGGTTGACACTGGGTGATATATTCACTGCCTGAGTCAGTTCCCAAAAATTAGCTGAGAGCAGCATGTCACTGTGCCACGGCCATGCAACGAGACTCTGAGCACTGAAGCACTAATTCTGTGGTACCTTCTCATGGTCAGTGGCCTTGGACCACCACCCATGCTGGTATCCTGAGCACTGGTTATCTATGAGGATTTGTCTGAGTACATGTCAACAGGCACTCTCATGCTCTCTCCTAATTAATAGTTACATTTCACTTCTCTGGTGACAAACGTCTGTCCCCTGCACCGATTCTCACCTTTCACTTCACTGATGACAAAGCTCTGCCCCCTGGGTTGATCCTCCAGCAGGCACAGGATGCTGCCAGCCAGGAGCTGCATGCTGGGAGTTTACACTCTCCCTCTCTGCCCTGACCCAGCTGAGCTGTGGCACAGGAAATGCCATCACACACTGCAAAGCCAAGCTTCTCCAGATTCCTGTCAGTGAGAGAACAGGAAAAGTGGGGTTTGAGCCAGTGCTCTCTGCTCAGACTGAGCCCTTCTCAGAGGTCCTGTGAAAACTGTCCATGTTCCCTGGCAGGGCAAGCAGTCCAGGACACCTCTGAGTTACAAAAGGCAGAAAAGCACTCCCTAAAACACTTTGCGAGCACTGCAAAAATTGTAACACTTGAGGACTGCAATGCTGCAAGCAAGCTGCATCTTACCCAGCAGAGACCTTCTGAAATCCTTTCTTTCAGATCAAGTACATGTGGTCCCAAACCCTGTACATCAACCCATGCCACCTCTAAGAAAGAAATAATCCAGTAATTGCTTCCAACACATGGGCAGTGCCACTTTGTAACATCATCTTGCCATTAGATAATATAAGCTAAATACCTATGTAGAAATAAAAACTACAGACAGGACAAAGCGTGCCTCTGTAACAAATCCATAGCTTTTCTGGGTACTTGGCACACCAGTATCCTAATTCTATTAGAGTCTAACGGCCAATTCTCGATCTAATGGCATTACAGCTGAAGAACTAAAGTGCTTACTATGATTCAGAACTTACTATATTCTACCTCAGTCCTGTAGTTTATATAAGGAGATCATAACCTCCTCTGGCACCATAAATAACCATGCCTCTGCAGCAGCAGAGCCAGGCACAACGGACAAAATCATCAAAATTGCTAACCAAATAAGCAAAAGGAGTTATTAAAGAGCGCTTAAGCTTCCACATGTTTATTTTCAATGATTTCCACTGCAAGCAGTGCCTTGGCTCTCCCAAAGAGCCAGGACACTGATTGTGCTCTCATTAAACAATGCCCTGTCATCAAGCCGAGACGCTGGATAAAATGCATGATTATTAATCCCTTCAACGTAATTATAGATGACAAGAAATAAAAAGGGGAGACCGCACCAGTGGAATGACTTTGCTCATAAGAAGAGGGAACAAACAAGTATGATTGCAGATGTTATAAATGGTTCTAATTCAACTAAGCAGTAATTTTTTTGGTTTTTTTCAAGTAGCATCCATTAGGTTTCACCAATAGCTATGAACATACACTATTTTCTCAGTAAGACTGGAATTCTAATAAGTATAGAAGAAAGCAGTGCTTTTATTAAAAATAAAATTAATTAGCCTTAACTTCATTGGCAAAATTAGTTTTTGGTTGGACAAAATGACAAACCCAGTCAGAGCTTGGCTGATAATCCTGTGACCCAGCTCCAATTTCTGGTTTCCATGCACATTTTGTGAAACCATGGTTATGCCTTTGGCTATCTTTCCTTACTCGCTGTGAGTGGAGGAGCCAGGCACAGACATGGCGGGTGCTGTGTTGATGACCAGGACAGCAGTTTTCAGCTGAAAAGAGAAGGAAGAAGCTTTATAAGAAACAACATTCTCTGCCCTCTTTTCAAGAGGCTGTGGAGACACCACATGTGAAGGGAGGCTAAGTTATGGACTTCTCGAAGGAGAAGGATACATTGATAACCCCTGATTTCTTATGCTGTGTACAGCACAAGTGAGAGGTTCAGAGATCATTTACAAAGCTTGCATGGCTTACTGGACTGCTGCATCCAGGACAAGGGGACACAAGTGTCTTGGAAAAGATATTCCTGAGCTACAGGAGAGGTGTTAGGTGAGTTGGGGAACGGGCAGAGGAGCAGGGCTGCAGCAGAACTGTGATAAGTGATTACAAGACAGGAGCGGGAGCTGCAGGAACACGTGAGGATTTGCAGCTATGGAGCCTTCGCTCCATCAGAATTGATACCAGATGAGTCAGCCATACAAATCTGATACAGATCGCACTATGGGCATGTGACTGCTTCTACCAAATTAGATACAGCACATGATGTGAGCCTGTGCCAGCTTCACTCAGGCTGTTGGGAAACAGACAGTTAGGATGAAGAGTCTTAAAGACAGCGTGGAACAGTCAACTACCAGCTATTCAAACGGGGATCTTGTTCCCAGACCTGCTCCTCCAAAACGGTGAACAAGCTTAAACCTGTGGTGTTGGAATATTCTGGAACAGTGCTTTGCATCGTGGGACCATGACGTTTTCCATTTAGTAGCTGGAAAAACAGAGCCAGATGAGCTGTGTCCATGAGAGCAGCGAGTGCCATATCCCACGCGGGCAGAGGGGCATGTGTGGCACACTCCCACAGCCAAGGGGCTCTGCTCTAACAGCTGGGAACAGAAGAAAAGAGGGCTAATTTCTACCTGAGACCCAGGACAGCAGATGGTGTTTAAAAGTTTGATACTTTCTCCTAGGCCTGCTGTAGCATATATGTCTAAAACTTAGACTCTACTGCTTGCAGCATCCAGGGAACTCTGATTTGCAAAACTCTGAAGAAAACCAAAACAACACACACTCAAAAAAACCGCACAAACCAATAACCCAGATGCCAAACCCAAAACTTCTGGCCACCTCATTCAAGGTTATTTTTCATTCTGCTTATCACTGCCACCAACATTTTGCTTAGTCTTGAAAAAAACATTGTCATTCCACAGTCAGATGTTTTTATATGTACATCCATCACTGCCTGATATATCCTGACCTTAGTTAAAACTTATGTTTTCTAAATTGCACTTTTATGTTGAGCAAGCCCTTAGGCTACACTGTTAAAAGTTTACATTGAAAAATCATTTATAATTAGTTTGTTTGAGTTTGCCTGCTTTGCCTGCTGCAAAGTCACCAGAAAGAGCAGTATTAATTAGCAATGGCTTACATATAGTCTAGACAATAAAAAATTAAATGATTTTACCTTTTTTTTAAGCTATAAGCATCTTACCAGGTCTAACAAATGAGTCTGATATAAATTACATTTAAGGAAAAAAAATTGCAGTGTAATTTACAACAAAGTTGCTCTCCTTGAATTATTTATTTTTTCTTGAAATATTTTCTTATACACACATTGCTCAAATAAAAATATGTTTATTGGGAAATTGAGACAGCCAACAAAAAATTTTAATTAATTCCATTTGCTATGCAATAGCTTGGTTGGAGAATTAAACAATAAATTTCAGTTTATTGCATAATGTCCTAAGTTTCACTACAAAAGACTTGTTTTCATTTGGGGTACATAATGATGACAATTGCACAAAATTTTTAAATATTGCTCACAACAAAAAACTTTCCAGAGCTCTAGCAAACCCTTCGCTGCACATATTGTTTCAGCAAACTTAAGGAGGCAGTTCGTCTGGGTTAGACACTGAGGGATTGAGCCTTTAGTTCCAAACATCCTCTCCAAGTGTCTGACATAACTTTGCAAAGCCTTATTAAACATGTATTAATGAATCATTGGAGCTGATTTTATTTATTCACAATGTCACTGCAAAGAGACATGGGAGTTTTGGATCGCAGCACTTTGCAGCAGATGATGTTATTTTAGTTCATAATTGGTGGTGACAAAGCCACAAAACAGTTAGAGCACTTGGCTAATGCCAAGAAAAATATAATAGCAGGCACAGAATTTATCTTACATCTACCTTCATTTGGAAACAGATTGTTTTGTCATCCTTGAGGAGACTAACAACAGATCACAGTTTCTGTATCGGTTCGGATCATAACTCGCTGCCTGCCCAGACCACATGTGTTGCAGTTTATCCTGCTGTCACCTGATACCCCGGAGGTCGGCATGGCGGGGGGTGCGGAGGAAGAACTGACAATACAGAAATGACTGCGAGCAAAAGGCATTCTTTGGGGCTGATTCTGATCTCAGAGCAACCAAAGATCAGCATGTATTTAAACAGATAGGGTTACTTTAAATAAATGTACAGTAGCAAAAATTCCAGGAAACCCTAAGGCAAACTGGAAAAAATACTCTGCTCTGTTTCCTTGTAGTTCTTTCCTATTTTGTATTGAAGAAAAAAAAAAAAGAAAAAAAAGAAGTGTGAGGGGTTTTTTTTCCCCAACACGCAGGACAGCTGAAATGAGGAAAGGAGGGAAGACTAACATGCTTCTACCGCAGGGCTTCACTCAGCCTGAAGACAACCTCTAACTCAAGAGACATTCCCTTCTTTCATCTCACCCATTTTTCACTGACAAAGGCAACAAACTGTAGGCAAACAAAGACAAGAAATGTAAAGCTCCATCCTTGAGCTGTTTCTTGATCCCTTTCCTATTTTTACCTCTCGTCTTCTGTTCTTCTCCTACAGACCCATCCTTTCCCAACAGCTCTAGACAGACATTTTTGAAGTAAATGAAGTTGATTGAGATCTTGCTGACCCAGGTTAAACACAGATTCATGTCATGAAAGCCGGAGGAGATGTATCAATATCAAACCGGCGTGAACAAAAGTAGAATCAGACCCAGCGGTACAAAGGTATGGAAACATATATGTCCCAGTTGCCTTTTATTCACATCAGTTTAATGTTAATGAGGTGCCATTGGCTTCAGAGAAACGGTTCCTGACTTACACAAGTAGAAGTAATTGGAGATGCCAACAGCGCATGTGTTGTTTGGCACTGCTCTCCCTGCACAGCGCAGGAGGAGAAGTGCCAGGAACGTCTTTCCCTGCCTGACCCTGCCTGAGCCCTCTCCCCTGCTCCCAGCTGAGGTTATTCTTGCCCACCTGCTCTGGCAAGAAGCTTCTGCACACGTGCTTGGCATCAAGCACCGCCATGGGGTTCTCCCCATCCTTTGGCACCACATCCCGGTGCGTGGCCAGAGTACAGTGACTGGCTCCGTGGCACAGCCCCTGTTTCCACACACAGCGTATTTCCCCATGAACAGCCCCCAAGTGCCTATTTGTACCTAGTCTCGCTGCCAGGTTAAAGAGCAGTTACCACAGGCAGAGGTAAAGAAATATTTTACAGGTTTGTAATTCATTAAAGCCCTGGACCTGTTCCAATATGAGTCTACCGTCAGGTAGGAGAGAAGAGAGACATGTTCAGACTGTGGTCTACAACGACACACCTGTAGTATTTGGGAACATATCTAGTGATTGAAACTATTTTCTGGGTGTTCTGCACACAAATTCAAGGCAATGCCCTTTTGCTTGCATGATTCAGGCTTGTGTCATTTCAAGTTTTAATGGTAGATTTAAGAGGGTCACTTCAACCATGCACTGTTAGACAAACACTCCTGAAACAAAAAAATTCCAGCAAAGCACAAACAAAAAAATCGCCTTGAATCTCTCAGGTGTGGCTCTTTAGTGCCTTATACTTAAGTGACTTCTGTGCATGGGAAGGAAAACACTTCAAAGATCCTTTTACCAGTATTATAGTCACACATTCACCTGGTTGGAGAAAAGAGTTCTTGTTTTTTCTCTTTTAGAAAGCTTGTAAAATATAATTTACAAGACTTCAGATTTTTTTGGCCACAATCCAGAAATCAGTACATATCTTCCTATTAATCAGAAATTAAAAATTTAAGTAGAAGTCAGTAAAAATATGTCCTCTGACAAAACTGACAAGCATCTAGTAGGATTTCACATCGTTGGCCTTCAGATATCAACCTCCTTCACCTGTTACTTTCTATAACAGCACTAACCAAGGTCTTTCACAATAGAAATAAAAACTTTTTTGTTTTTAAAATTCATAGAAAGCTTTAAATGCCTCTTCTCTTTTCAAGAGGAGGTAAGATATGTGTGACACCAGAAGAAAATTAAAAGAAAAAGTATGTGCAAAGTAAACATTCATGGAATGCACGCAGATTCAAAATTATTGCATGTTCTAAGGTTTTTTTGTAATTCTTTACATGCTACTGTCAAAATATCCCTCCAGTTCATCCAGAGTCAATTTGTACACAATTATTCAGAGTGATTTGTACAATTTATCACCCATAATTATACTCAATAGTGAATGTGTTTTTCAGAATAATAGCCAAATTAGTGTCCTAAAAGGTAGAAAGCTTGACGTTAAAGTAAGGGGAAAGAAAAACCATACAATTAAAAATAGATTCTCCTGCTTTGCCCAGGGTGAGGCTAAATGCACAGAGAGTAGAAATAAGTTTCCCAGGAATGTATCAAGCCAAGCAATATAAATGCAGCCTGAATGCACAGAGAGTTGGTGGCAGTGCTGCAAACCTGCAGTAGCCAGAAGTCAGAAATGATGCCCTAGAAAACCAGGAGGTGTTTAAGCTCAATAAATGCAAACGTTCATTGTATTTATTTGCAAAGTCTGCACATGAAATTCACACTCAGAAGCTTTTTTCTATCCCTACGAAGACTGAAAACTTCTAGTGATATCTAAGCTTCTCATATGACTCTAGGAGCTGGGGAGTTTATAGGAAACATCAAACTTAGAAAGCTTGAATGGGCAAACTCAGCAATTCTGAGACAAAAATTAAACAGGACATGAGAGCCATTCCACTGTGGCTGGAAAGACCCTGTGGACCCGGCGAGAAATGATCCAACGGGATCAAGTGCCAGTATGGGGCCATCCCGTGCAAAATCATGCAGTCACAGGATGGCTGCTGCTCTTCAGTCCTGGCCTTGGGGTGACCCATCTTCTTCTGGTTCAGAAAATATGGGCAAATTTCTTCTGGGTAAATATAGGCCAAGCAAGTACACTCTGCTTGGAAGGAGGGCATTTCTGGATAAGTATGCTCCATTTGTAACTTCACCCAGGGTGAATTTCATGTTTCTTCCTTACCAACGCAACCAGCACCACAAAGACAGAAGAAACACATCTTTATATTGTGCAATAAAATCTGCAGAGCAGCCAGAACATTAGGATTAGCATCCTTGGTCTCTCTGCCTTTCATTTAAAAACAAAATTTATTTTTTTTTTTTTAATGCACATCAGTATATATATTTCCTCTGAACAAATTTCAGGAACCTGTCCTGTTTATTACAGTTCCTCTCCCGAAGACAGCCAGGAAACAACAAAAACTTGCTTCAGAAAACTAGCATGGTCAGCCCCCAGCCTTCACATAGACATGTGTTGGACATTTTAAAATCATTGCAACAAACTTTTTCCTAGCCTGATACAACACCATTGATTTCACTGAGGTCACAGTGCTGCAATGAGTGAAACTTTCCCCAGTTACAAAATCACAGCAGCTATTATTGCCCTGTAGCAGTTTACCCAGACTTTTTAAAAGAGCAGACCTGTTTTATTGAGAGAGGAAATATCAGTTGAGATGCCAGTGTTATTCTATTTCTTGTCAAAAAAAAAAAAAAGTGATCTCTTACTGCAGCTGTCCTAATGTCACACAGGAGCCAGCACTGGGAAACCAGAGCATTAGACATGAGAATGGAAAATTAACCTGTCCTAGTGTGATTTTGGAAGTACACATCAATGCACGTGGACATGCCTTTAACATAAATTTTCTTCTGGTATCCTAATGACTTTACTAACAATTTAAACGGAAAAAACAAAAGTCAAACACTCTTTCTGAGGACAATGGTCCTAAAATTCAGTACTTGACTTGTGGCAGTGACTGCATCGGCTGAGCAGAGGTGACTCTCGGAAGCAGGCAAAGGGACCTGAGAGCATTAGCACTAGCTGAAACCAAGGTAGCCAGCATGCCCTGTCAGGATATGTCTCTTATTCCCTGGGGCCATCCAGACTGGTCATGGGGTCCCTCAGGAGGCCGTGAAGTCACCATTTTTCTATGGCCCCACTGCATCAATCTCTAGCAGTCCAAAAGGAGCGATTCTGCTGAGGTCACTTCCATTGCAAATTACATTCTGATTCTGTATTGTAACAGTTGTTACCCTAACTGAGAACAAACTATCATCCTCATATGTCATAAAGTATAAATAAGTAAACCCATACACAAGCAAATATAGACAGAAAATTGGAGCTCACATATTAAAACCCTTTTCCCACTCAAGAGACCTCTTTTTAAGCAGCATTTGCACAAAGAAATGATTCTCCCTGTCTCCACTCCCTCCCAGGTGCCCCTTCTCTCTACAACACGTGACAGCCTCCAGGTTGCTCATGGTTTCCATGCTCCAGCTCAGCTCACACTCTCCCACGCCCATGTCAGGATACACCATCCAGTGATGAAATCTGCCTTCACCAAACGCCACAGCAAAACCCCAGCAGGAGCGAGGCAGGATTTCACTCCTGTTATGGGTAGGAAGCCCTTCATGCTCCCCTTAGAATGAGTTAGAACCTGCAATCTCAAGTGAAACCTGTATCAGTGAGGCTCTTTGGTGAGATAATGCCCTAAATTTTCAGCCTCCACTACAGGCAGCGCACACAGTACTGAGAGTTTCTCACATTACGGTCAGGTAGAAGCTCCTCACAGCCTCTCGTTGCAATGCCCTGGCACAGAAGAGCTGAGAGTGTTTAACAACAGTCAATCTTTCCCTTCCCCAGATCCGTAAGGTACACCAGCAGGTCACTCAGGAGCTCCCAGCAGCAGGTAGACTATATATATATATATAACCATAAAGAATAAAAGCAATTTTAATTTTTACTTAAGTGGCCAGGGTAAATGGTTCACTGGCCAGTAGAATTATGCAACAATTGACATCCTTTTAAGTTGCAAATTATAAGATGGCACAAGCAAAATTATAAATATGTTCCTTCCATACTGAAAATAAGTTTTCCTTTCAAATAAGTAGTTGATAAAAGCATATCTCTTTTTAAAGAACTGGTTTATCATCTGGAATATTTCTTCCTTGGCATTTTAGTATATAGGAGCTTAAATTTAGGTTACAAAACACCAGCCTGACCTTTTCCCAGTGTTTTAAATCCCAGACAATTTCCATGATACTCAGAGGTTGCTCAGTGCTTTTGAAAACTGGACAACTTCTTTGAATTTTAGGAGCCTAACTTTCAGGTTCCAGTCCTGACCATTCTGAACTAATACAGACAATTATAAACAAACCTTTCTGGAGTCAGATATATAGCCAAAAGTTTGAAATGCTTTGTGTCAGTAGTACTTCAACAAACTGTATAGGCAAGAAGCACCAGTTATCAGAAAGAGTTTTAAAAAACATAGATCATCTATTTTTCCATCTCTCCAAATGGAATTCTGAAATGTCATCAGTTTAAGGTTTCAGATGAGAAGATATTTTTATCCACTTAAGGAAAAAAATCCATTTCCCATGCATTAGATTCATGCGAAACTCCAACATTAGAGGCTCTGTCCATTCTGCTCACTGATATAAATTGTACCTTGACAATCCCAGTGATGGGATTGGAAGTGGGTTGAGCACCACAGCATCTCATAAGACGGCCCCTCAGTGCTCTTCCTGCAGATAAGATATAATTTGTGCTTCCCTCAGGCACCAAAGGCAATGTACCAGTGCAATAATCTTCTGAGCATCCCAACATTTACAAATAATTGTAAAGACCTGCTAATATGGTTTAGTTCAGCAACTCTTCACAGTGCTGAGTGCTGACAGAAATGACAACTAAGAGAGTATTAAACAGCCTTTAGGATGTCTTGAAGGAGAAGGCTTGTGAAGCAGTTATTCCAAGGAACAAGTAGTGAGAGGCAAGCTGAACATTTCATAAATGTGGCCTCTCCAGCCCCGTGCTTTGTTTGTAGACCACACAAAACACAGTGTTTTGGGGTTTTGTAAAACTCCCAAACAAATGGTACAAGAAATACAATGGTGAAGTTGGAGCACAGTCATAAATGTGCTGTTTCTTTACTCATGTTCAAATTTTGTTACTAAGCTGATATGTAGGTTGAATAATGGAAGATTCAGAGAAATTGTGTATGTATCTGAACAGAGTGACTTTTCACATTTTCTCAACCACTCATTCATGCTTTCTGAACACTTCTGCAGATACAACCTTGACTAAACAGTTTGTCTGAAATAAGGTATTAATAACAAAAAAATATGTTACACTTCTGCAGTATTTACCCCTGTTCTTCCCTCCATAAATTACACAATTTTTCCCTTGTAGCCACAAATTTAGTTGAACTAACTCCCATGAGATGAAGCAAGTCAAAGCATGGGTGTGTTTTAGATGTACTTAATCACAGAGACAGAGGAAAAAACAAGACAAAATTTCATCAGCATTAATAAAAATGGACTTTCTGATGCACTGTGTGAGCAGCTCCAAGCTACATGGCCTTATGAGTGTCTGGTCCTAACTGCCAGCTCTCAGCAGTCACATGCAAAACAGGTGGCAGCAACCTTCTTAAATAGTTTTTACTTTTTAAGTTTCAAGGGGTTAAGGAGTGAAATGAGGACAAATTAGGGATTTGATAGAAGTGCTAGAATAGTAGTTGATAGAAGTACTTAGAATAGCAGCTAGTACAGGGAAGACTGTTTACACCCATGGAACAAATAAGTGACACTGAAGCCAAAACTGTTGAAGGTCTGACAGAAAAGCAGAAAAAAAAATCCTGATAAATTGACTCAGATGCCCCCTGTGTTAATTGCACTGAAATTAATGATGCGAAGTAATCAAGGGAAAAAAACTTTTGTGTCATCTGAGATGACATTTTGTCCCATCTCCCTCACGTCAGAGGCAAGGTGTGCGTCCTGATTCCTCCTGCAGAGCCCTGGATCTCCACCTCTCTCACCATGCTGAGCTGTATAGTGGGAAGTTATTTGTTACCAATTTCTGCCAGTGAAATGAGCAGGAAATCATTCCAGCCCTGGTGCCCAGAGTCATCATGAAGGCGTGGAAGTCCCTGCCAGTCTTAAGAGGTATTGAAGGTTAAATTATCTGTGAGTGGTGACCACCTGTGGCAACACTTCCAACACATCTCAGCAGGGAAGCAGTTGCAATTTTTGTACTAAGAAACCACATTTAAAGCTTCCATTCATTTTACTTTTGAAGTCGGATAGGAGGAGTTAGGGAAGTAAATAATTATTAACTTTCTGGTTTGCTGCAAATTTCTTTTAGCTGATTCTGCCTCTGCCTCAACTAACCCATCCATTAAATGCTGTTACCATCAATTCCATCCTTCACATAAGCATCTTAAAAGCAAATCTGTAAAAACTGTTAAACACTTAAACCACAATAAAGAGATATTTAAATATCAGAGAGAGGTGGGAAGCTTATATATGGCTTAAAAGAAACAAACCAAAAAAAGAAATCAAAAGCTATGGTTTTCACCTTTATGAAAGATGAATCTACTCATAGTGATAACTAGAAAAAAATTATCTCTGTCAGTAGATTCATCTCTCATAAAGGTGTCACTTTATCCTTACATTAATCAGACTTCTTCATGTAAGGCATATTTCTGAAAAAAAAAAAAAAAAAAAAAAAAAAAGCATGCTGCCAAATGAGAGTTAACTAAGAGACAGTTACCCATATTTTATTCTTCAGAAAGTGGAAAATCCAAGCACATAAATCAAAGTGACCCTAAAGCAGTGACCAGCATGCCCTGAGCAGATCAACAGTGGTTTCATTGACCTCTAGACTCATACAGGGTCGTATTTTCACACAGATGAACTGGTCTTGAACTGCTTTGCCATTGCATTGTGCACAAAGAGACCCCAGCCGCAAAGTGTCTCTGCTTTCTGTTAGGGCAACCTGGATCACTTCCCAAAACAAAAAAATCAAAGCCACATTCCATTTTAGAAAGTGTTTCTCTGTCCTGCCTGGATCCCTTTCTTCTAGTCTTGATTTTCACAAATACATTTGCATGAATTTACTGTTGATATTCATCAAAAAAAGAAAAATGGGGGGCAGGGGGGAGGAAGGAAAAAAACCAAAATAGCACAAAACAACCCTCAGAATTTGTTATTAATACAGCTTTTTCTTTGTTTCTGAAGATTTTTCCAGCGCACTTCTTCATGTTTGTGGTGCATAAAATCTGGACAGCTCATTTGAAAGCTGTAGGCTTTCCTTCTAACAGACATGCCCTTAAGTGTCCCTTACATTACAGCAGTATTTCACAAATCTTAATGTGAAAAACCTTGCAGTTTTCCTGCTTGGTGGGAGGGAGCGCTGAGGCACTGGCTATAAACAAGAAGTTCAGCCCTGTGCTGAAGGACACCACAAAGCTTACATGCCATTAGAGTTTTCTAAATATGCTTGCATGATGCTCAACCAGTGTGGGTAAGCCTTCTTTGTCTCCCAGCATCAGGCAGTGGATGCCTCTAGTTGGCTCTCAGCACAGGGGTGAATTTTGTCAAAAACAGAGCATGCCATGGCTAGCTATGCAGAACATCTGTGGCACAGGCAGGAGCTGAATCCAAACCAGCTAACTCCCAGTTTAATGCTTTAATCACAAACTCAGCCCTGTTGTTATCCTGTAGCATCCCTCTACACACTTTTGGGAGTTCTCCCAGGGCAAGATGGAGAAGCAGCAAGCGAGGGCAGGAACAGACAGAAACAGGAGGCTGTGCAGGCTGGGTCACCTCCTGGAAAGGTGGGTTCTCACCATTATCTTAGGAGTTTTCCGTGGATTTTATGAAATAATTATGGCAGTTTTGGGGTTGACTTCTGTGGTAGAACTGTGAAAAATAGAGGTAAAGTTTTGCCTCTCTCACAAGCTCATGTTTTGTTTCTAATTTCAGTGCCACCATTCATATTAATGACAAATGCACAATGTTATTGTTGCCTTATTTTTTTCTGCAATGGAAGTGATTTCTCTCTGTCAAAATCAATCATCATATCAGTTTTAATCAGATAAAGCTTTTGGCTTCTACTATCTAAATTGCCCTTCCCACAGTGCCTAAGACAAGCATCAGTGCTCCATCACAAAATAAATGTGTTGATATTTGATAGCTCATTTGAACACGATGGTATTTACATCTTAGTTGGTTAGATTTTCATTTAACACAAGTTATGGGTTCACATTGAAAATAAAAACAATACTTCTCTGTTCCTCTTGCCATTCATGTCTACTTTTGTTTCAGCCTAAAATAACACATTGCTGGAGGGTATTTTCTTAACACTGCCAAGCCTGAATGCAAGCCCTGTGGAAAATGTTTGTGTTGGGCTTGCCATGGTCCAGGCTAATAACAACGTGATGATGTATAGGTGAATTCCTGCTCCTCAAGTCCTCTGTGACATACGGATTAGGCCTGCCCTTATCTTCTAAGACATCTGGATGAGTGTCTGGGTTTTAATTTCACAATGAAATCACTGGGGACTAGAGTTATGTTATGTGCTTATGAACAAAGTGGAATATCCCTGGTAAGGGCAAGAGTGGATTACCTTAGATAACTCTGCTTAAACCAGGGAACATTTGAGAATGTTGAAGAAAGGAAAGAGGTTCCACCAATAAAAACAAACACAGGCTTAAATTTGTGTTCTGTGTACTAAACATTTTAAAGCTCCTGGAGGCTGAAATATGACCACATGTAAATGGACTGATAAAGCTAAGGCAACTCTTGAAAGACCAGATCAGGCTTTCCAGGACAACTACCAGCACTAAACCCTAATGGCATGCATAAATCATTTGAAGACACATTTATTCAGAAGATGCCACTTTAAAGTCAAAAATACTCCGCTTTAATCACCAGAAATAGTATGTGCATGCTAACATTTGCAGAAAATGCTCTAGGGCAACATGAAATTAGTATCTTAAAATTCCTAAATACATGCTTTTCCTAAGATGAAGATTTTTATCTATTTATGCCCATAAAACTGTCAGAAAAAAGACCCGTGAGAGCATAAAAGGGTCAGTCCTGTCGACTACAGCCCAGCCATGGACAACATTAAAAACATCAAAGTTCATATGATGTTCATGGTTGGGCTCTGTGTGTTGCAGAGCTGAATAATCAGCTTGCCAGACCCAAATCCTGTGATCCGGGACTATTGCAGCTTCCCAGCTTCACTCTAGCCCTGAGACTCTATTCCCTTTTTGCAGCCTTTGTAGACATTTCCTCCACACTCTCAACCCCTAGTCAGACTATAATCCCAAGGATCTGAGCCTACCTTGCTTCCTTGTCGTCATGTTAATGTCTGTTTGGGTCTGCAAGACAGCCCAGGCTCAGCAACCTGGGGATGGGCTCTTCCTTTGCCCATGTGCAGCAACACACAGGGGAAGCAGGAGGGAATCAGACTAAAAGCCTGAAGGATCCAGGTTTATATTCCAATATTGACTGCAAACTCTTCCCTGTCTGCTTGTGCATTTAAGTTGCAAAAGTTCTGAACACTTGCAATGTGGAAAGAATGAAGACACAAATAATGGCATTGAGAGGAAAACAAACAAAATTCCATTCTGCTTCGCATATTAACTACATGTCTTCTAATCTGTCTATTAAGTTAAAAACAACCCAGACATATTGAAAGTTTTTAGTAAACCACAGAGATTAACATATACTTGGGAAGGATTCTGTTAAGACAGTATTAGTTAATAAACGTGCAACCAGATATTCCATTTTAGATAAGTAACAATATAACCTGCAAAAGTTGTTGTGGTTTTGGTTTTTTTTCCTTAAATATCAACAGAAAACACATTAAGTTTCACTGAAAACCATGGAAAAACTTGTATTGACTTTGGTGGGGTCAAGATTTCACCCAATAATTTTTCAATTTTCATAACTGCAGTCAAATAAAACATTTTCTTCCTCCTTATGTATATTCTCACAGTTTCTCTGCCTAGATAGGAAAATATTTTTAAAATTAAGTGTCTGCGCTGTTGCCATATAGACAAGTTGTTCTATTTAGGCTAATCCAGTCATGAAAAGAGCTAAATGAGGTGTCGAGCTTTCTTTTTGATCCTCGATTTAACAGGAGTTTTAATCAGTAACAGATCTAACATACATGTGATGCTCTGCAAGCAAGGCAAGAAAAGTGTATCAGTTTCTTTTCTGAGCAATTCACCTGTTTACTTTGCTTAACAAGAAATCAAAACACAGATCCTGTCGCTATTGTTCATGTGTTAGACACAAAGGGGGAAGTTCCATGCAACTAAACTTTCTCTAAATGTGTGTGACTGAAGCCTACAGACTGCAGTACTTCCAGGGGAAAACACCAACCCTGCTCTCAGTGGAACAAATGAATGTAGGACACGAGGCATCATTATATGTGCCTCTCATGCATTTTTCACAGCTGTTTCTTTAACACAGTAAAATGTCTAATAGCCCACTAAAGAGCTTCAGACCAACCTCGTAAGCACAGATGTCCTGCTTGGTTAGAAAGCTGGTGGAGTCCTTTACTATATGAAATTATATATCACTCTGATCCATTTGAAAGATACTAGAAAGATGGCTGAGATTTATTGTTCTTTTCATTTTGCATAGAGAGCCTACAGCTCTGAGCAAGGCAGACAACAAGGTTGTAGTCAATCTCATTGAAGCTGTGGCCACCACCAGGTGCCTGCTGCACTCTTCCAACAGCAATTACACCTCTGTACTGTGAGGCGGAAGGGGATGCTCTCAGCATCTCAACTTTACAAACAAACATATTAGCTTAAACCACTGGTAAAATGCTGGATTAGTATTTCCAGTTGTGCCATAAAGGCAAACTGTAGGGTGGTGACAGCTGCATCTCTGAATTGTGCATTTATCCCTGGGAGCTAGCTGTTGTCAAATGGAAACTGAGTCAGAGCCCTAAAATCAGATCAGGAGATAGGAGCCAGGTCAAGTGGCTAAAGAGCCTGGAATTAACCACACACCTTCTAAGAGACAGTAGATTGGTGAGAAGGAGTTTCCTCATCTTTGACAAGCTGACAGGTTTGCCTGAGGATGGAGGCAAAGCTCCAGTTTGCCAGAGGAAATCAGGAAATCTTCCAAGACCAAGCAGATCTGTCTCCCATTTCCAATGACCGCGGGTAGGTTGAGCAAATTTGCTTTCAGTGTCCAGTTGAAGGCTCCAGTTGGAGCTCCAGCGCTGAGAACGGCAGCAGTACCCCAGCCACCCTCCAGATTCAGTCTCACCTTTCCTCCCCAAGCGTGAGCGGGCCCACCTCAGCTACGCGTCTCTCCTGCTGCTCTGCGGTCGCCGGGCGTGTTCGGCCTTGCCAACGCGTGTACACCCAGAAGGGCCAATCTTGCAATCGTTTGCTCAGGCAGATGGGTTGCACATAAGTAACGAGCTGCTAGCATCCCAGCATGTTAGACAATATGCTGACAATGTCATAACATTATTTCACCCTTCTTAAAAGATAAGACTCAGCCTGTTCTAACCTGCTCAGGTCATTATCTCGTTACCACAAGATGCCCTGTCACTAACCAGTTTAGAGTATGTAAAGCTATAATTTAAACTAAAATGAATTATGTATTGTTTACAGTTTACCATTAAATTACAATGAACAAAAACAAGCATCTAGGATGCCTCTTTTAAAGTCTTCCAGATGAGTTTAAATGTACGCAGAAACAAAGTCTTGATATAACAGCATTAGAAGTAGGCTGAATCTTGGTTGGCTAATTTTCACACTAACTTACTTAAAAGCAAGAAAGAAAACAGTGAAGATCTTTATTTGGGCCATCAAAAAGCCTGACCGCAAGTGTTTCCAATTTGCTTTAGTAATTAAATCGAAAGGAGTTTAAGGGTTTTTCACCCAGGTCATTTACTACTTTGGAATTTTACTGCTTGCTTTGCAAAGAAAACAAACTGGAATGAGTCACTGGCGAGTATAAAGACTGGATGAACACTGCTAAACAAACCAAACACTGAGCTCAAGTGGATATAGAAAACACAAGTCAGAATTCTAAATATGGATCTGAGAATAGTGTAAAAGGATTAGACGTCTTTGTCACATGAAGAGCAAACCCGCATGCCAGCATGCCTTTCCAGTGCAAGCAGCCACTGATCAAAGTAACATCTACCAGTTTGTAAATATGCTAATCTTCATGTTTACACAAAAGTGTCAGCACTTGCTTTACATCACAAAGAGCCTCATACAGTTGAAGATTAATTACTTCCAACACTGAGATAGTGTGTAAATACTGGTTTCACCAGAACCCTACCTTTTGCTGTATTTGCACAGCTCAAGTAGAGGTGTATGTTGCTAAGACAGATAATTTAGGGACACTTATAAAGTGTCAAGTACCTCCGGATAAATAGACTTTTGACAAGTATTTTGGTGATTACGTGGAGCTGGGATTAGGCAGGCTTAGGCTCCATGTTGCTGGTTCTGGGTAGAAAAATATTTATGCATTTTCTATGAATTTTAGCTCTGAACAGCACTATCTACCCTAAATCTGATTTGTACCTTCAGGTTTTACACTTACATGTGGTTACAAAACATTTAAAACTAATTTTTCCGCTCACTGTGTTAGTGTTAATATCACTTTCCTGCAATTATAATGCCTTAGAGCCACCTCACAGTCCACTGGGCCCTTGGCAGAGCCAAATGCTCTGTTCTACCTCTTGTTTAGAGAAGAATAAGAGCCATGCTAGGAACACAAACACATCATTTTCTAATAGTGAATTTCAGAAACCTTCAACTGTGCTATAAAACAAGGAGAACAATTACAATGCACGCTGAGACTGAGTACCTACTGCTGCATTGCTGCAACAGGGAAGGATAATAAAGAGATGTAGCCAAGGCAAGATGGGATTCCCAAGGTTCGGGTGCTTAAGCCATGGCTTGCAATATCTCTTTAAAAGGTATTTTACATTTTCATTTCCATTACCATGTACTCCCTACAAAAAAACAAACAAACAAACAAACAAACAAAAAAAACAACCTGGTGGCAGTTCTAATTTTAAAGGGCCACCAGCAATAATTAAAAAAAGAGATCACTTTCGAATGGGAATTCTCAATTCTCAGCACAGTGATTGCCACAAGGACGTCACCACTTGCCAATAAATACTATCACATTTGTTTCCTATTCTAAGCTAAGGAAGAAAAAAAAAAGTGGGATGTTGGCAAATGTTAACATTATGAGATTGCCAGAGTAAACAAGAGTGAATAGATGAGGATAATTTAGGGATTTAAAGAGAAGAGAATCAAAGGCAATGTCTAGAAAGTGAGAAAGAAATGGCTTCCATGTGAAACACCAAGCCGGACTGGAAATGCTTCCATATTAAACACTCAACAATGCAGTTCACAGGAGTACTTGCTGCCCAAGTCAGACAATCTTGCGTTTTCCTCTTTGCTGTGTACGCAACAAGGTGACAGTGGCACCCTGAGGTGCTCTCAAAGCACAGGCACTGACAGCAGCCAAGCAAGATTGATGAGGTGACACATGGGCTGCCCTGTCCCCAGTCTCTGTCCCCAGGAAGGCAGCTGGGACCCAGCAGACCCCAGGCTGGGCGGCTGCAGGGGCAGCGAGGGCTGCAGGAAGGGCTGTGCCAGATCGGGGCACATGGCAGCAACAACGTGCAGAGCACAGGCTGAGGCTGCTGTGGTTAAATCAACATGCTCCATCTCACGTTTGCATAGGGCAGCACAATCATCAGATTAATTACTAATTACAGTGGATCGCTCCTAAGTAGGTTCACAGCAATAATAGTAATAAAAAGACTAAAAGAAGCATTATTAGCATAGTTAATTATATGACCATTGGCGAGATTATTGATGGAGATACAAAATGCTGTTGAACAAGAAAGATATGTTTGACATTGCTTAAGAGAAGCTTCGTTGTTGCTTCATATCTTTTTGGATTTTTCTAATCATCTCATCTGTGTTCTAAAAGTGCAAAAAAACAGTAATTATCTCTGTTTGATCTTTGAGTAACAATTGTTTATGAATCTAATGGAACAATGGAGTTTCTAAAATGTAAGTAAACCCAGTAATCTTTATCAGCATAAAATCTTCAGCCACACTGGACTGGGTTATGGGAATCTGTCATGTGATGAAAGCAGACAACAGTAATTTATTGGTTTAGTCATAATCCTTTCAGTAGTCCAGATTGCTGTTGCAAATTTGTTAAAAATCTGCTACCATTCACTGAGCAATAGTACAACACCTGAAGCAATAACATGGGTGGAGAATGTAAAGGAGTACTCGGATATTCATGTGTGGCATGACTTAGACAAGGCCAAGGAAAAGGAGCTGAGAAAGAACAATGTTGCACAAACCAGAGAAAGATTCCTGTTCTCCCACAGCACATATGCGATATAACCTCCAAATGGAGATCCAATTTAGCTTTTCAAATGTTTCAAAAGTATGAAAAAGAATTATTCACTCAGCAGTTATTTCTTATCCTTTACACAGTGGCCACATGCTCCTGTGGAGGACCTACTGCAAGGAGACACCACCTGCATAAAACCACACTCTCATTTTAAAAGTATTTACACTAGTACACATTATTTTCTCTTTAACTTTTCTTTATTTGGTGCACTTGGCAATACATAGCTCACTGCTCAGTCAGCCAGTTGGCCCAATGTTTAACATGGCAACTTCAAGAATAAATATTAATATTTTTAATCATCTAGTTTGGCAAAGGAACTGAGGAGCAGATGCTGTATGTATGACTGCCTTTAATTCATGTCCTGAAATGGGCTGGACTTGACTGCCCCCCTTTAAAAATATACTAGAAGGTAAATCTCTGTTGGAGTCTGGTGGCAGGTACAATTACAGGCTCCCATTGAGAGGGAAACAGAATTGTGACCAATGATACAGATCTGTTTTCAGAGCAACACTCAGCAAACAAACAATCCTCCCAAGCACTTTGAGAGAACACAGCACAGCACAAATGGTTGTGTTAGCACATGTTTTTCTCAATATTCCATTTTGGTTATGTTCGGATCACTTAATGCTAGTCATCATATTTTACGAACCTCACCCATGAAAACTAACATGCAAACTGAAATTTAGGACTCCTGACCTTTAACACAAAATGGCCATAGGTGTTCCCACAGCTGTTAAATAAACCTATGTTTATGGAGTCATAAATGTAGTGCAGGTGAAGTTTCCAGTGATGTAATAACAACTTCCATCGCTGTGCAGTTTGTCATTTATACAGCAGTGTACCATCACCAGTGAATATTGTTTTACAATAACAGCACAGGTTCCTTGGATTAAATCACTCTTTCTTCATTTATGAGTCATTCGACCTTTAACCTTCCAGAGGAAGATCAAACCACTTCTTAAGGCCCCACTCTTTTAACCGAGGAGCACAACAGTTGGTTAGATAACTAAGGAGGTTGGTATGTGCCCCCAGGGTTTCACAAACAACTGTCCTAGATCTTTTATAAGATAATCTTAACATAATCATGTAGCCACAAATTGTCGTGTAAATTCCCAATTAAAAACACCAAATAGGAGCTGTAAATCATGACACAACTGCCACCTTTTCAGGACTGAAACAGAGTTTGAAAAGTAGTAGAGAAGCTCTTGTTTGTGCTTATTCTAACACTCAACACACCAACAGCAAAACAGTCCATTTCATTTACACAAGAGTGACAAAGTAACAGGACAACTGAACTGAACCTGAAAATTTAACCTAAGCAGCAATGGAGTACACAGAATTTACAAAACTGCTCCATCCTCCATTCAGGACTATGCTTGTAAAAAGGAGCATTTGTGTTGGCATGGTTCCACACCCACTCCTTGTCCCAATTTACATTAAACTGTAGTGTGCTCCTGTTGGAAGGATTGATGGCAATTTGGGAGGTGGGAGGAGATCTTGTTTTTAAAAAAATGGCAGCTTAATTACAATACAAATGTTAGAAAAATAAATAGTCATTAAAGCCCTTGATTTATGGCTGATTGGCTTCATTCCACAAACTTTAGCAAAGTTTGAATCAGACTCTAACTGAAGACATTATCCCAAGCCTGCACATGGAGGGAAACACCCCATCTGCCACCACGCTTTGGCCGGGATCCAGCTGAGCTGTGGGTACCGACTCACAGCAGGTGACACTTGCTCATCAGGACACAGATCTCCAGCCTGGCTTACAGTGTCATAGGTGCCTCCTCCCAAGACATCTGCCCTTTTCCTGCCACCATCAAAAATCTATCTGTTTCCTTTGTGAAGATCGTTCTATAGCCTAAATTATTTCAGGATTAGGCTTTAGTGCTAAGCATCTTGGCTCCTTGTTCTTTACACGCACACTCACTCGCAGATGCACACAAACACACCCCTTCCCTGTAACATCCTTCCCCACTCTGGCAACCAGAAGCATGATCAGAATGGGTTTTATAGGTTGTGCATAAACAATCCCAACAATCAATTAAAGAATTTCTAAAGCATTCTGCAGATGTCTTAGTTGCTGTCAACAAGGAGTCAACAAATGCAGATCGAGTTTTTCTCCTCCTACTTCACACTTTCCATGTTTCCCAACACTTACCAGAATGTTGTGGTGATAGATGCAGACAATAGATGCTTTACTAAACATGTCCTTGATATCTGCATAATCTCCTCTAATATATATCATTAACTTGGGCCAGTCCCATGTTATTGCTTCCCCAACACTGCTAGCACATCATGATCTGGAAGGATCTATTTATTGCTCCAAGAATGTGACTCCTGCCCAACCAGTCAGACCTCAAAATTTTACTTACTCATCCATTTTAGCTTCTGTTCCCTCCAGTGCCTAACACAGAAAAGATGAGAAATTGCAGCCGCTGACTTGCAATATAACAATCCTCCCAAATGCTTTTCCACACTGCTAAAGTTTGGGCATCTGCAAATCCAAGGTTACGGAATTGTGTTGTGGTTACTAATGAAATCCCACTATTCAAATTTTTCAACTGTAAAATGTAATCATATATATATATATATTCATCTTTTTTCAAGTGCAGAATTCATGCTTGTGAGTTGCACAGGATTTGAATCCTCCGAAGGGAACCTCAGATATCTCAGGACAGAAGAGTTTCAGAACTGTACAGGGGACAACTTGTACTGGTAAAAATTGGTAGTTAGGTCACATCATAGAAACAAATTGCCTTAGCAGGAATGTGGAGAAGACAATAGTAAGAGGCACATGTTGAAGAAACAGTGTCTTGAAGTTGTGGGCAAGGCCAGATTCTCAGTCTGAGTAACCCGGACTAAAGCAGAGTTCAGGGAGCCACAGCCACAGCTCCTACTCCAGATTTACTGAATGAGCCCCAGGACCACAGTCCCTAAACAAAGAGCCTCAGATGGGGCAGCCTGGAGTGAGGAAATGCTTGGATGTCTATCTAGGGCCCACATCTCACAAAGGAAAAACAAACCTGGCTGAAGGCTCCCTTGCTGTGACGCAGCAAGAATTTGTGGTCCCTCAAAGCCAGTTGGAATGGTCTGGCTCACAGGGAAGAAGCTGCCTTGACAACCTACTGCTGTGCAAGAGCTCAACAGGACACCCCTGCGCTGGCCACCAAGGCGTGCCCAAGGTTGAGCTCCTCAGGAAAGCTCTCCCACGTGCCTGGCCCCACCACACTGAGCCACCCTCCTCCCACATATCACTGTGCCACAGGAGCCCCTCCTTCACCCTCCCAAACACATGTCAGCAAAATAACCTCTTCTCAATACTGCTACGTTTCTTACCTCACCTCTTGGGGTTTTTTGGTTTGTTGGGTTTTTTTAAATTCATTTCTTCTTTATAAAGGCAGCTGTCAACTTTTCAGAGGACAATACCAATAGCCACTTCTTTCTTCTCTGTCTTCTCACTTTGGCCAGCAAAGGAGATCCTATGGGAACAACATTAACACCTCAGTCTATCTAGCACTTTCACCCAGCACAATACTGGTGGTCAAATGTACCAACGTTTCCAGTGTTTTTAAGTGTATAAATACCTTCACAAGGCTCTTGTCATTATTCCTTTTGGATAAATGCACTCAAATCTGAACATTTTCCATACGCTCCTTCAGAGTGTCTGTTTCAGGAGTCACTATAGACCCATACTTTGTGCTCCTCAGCAGTCCCTGAAGGCCATGGGGGACAGCTGCACAGGGTATCACATCTACTCTGCTTCATCTGTAAGGCACTTTTCAGATGCTAAAGATTCAGTCCTCACACTATGCCAACAGACTACTCTGCTTTAGGCCACAGGGATCATCTAGAATCATGCCAATGAGAGTCGACGGTAGATGCCTAAAATATGAGCACTGTTGATGTGAATTACATAGATATTTGTACAGGCTCTGCAAGCCTTTCCCAAAATGCACAGAGTTCAGCCTGATGAAACCTCTGAAAACTGCTCTGGGATCAATTTAATTTTTGATTGTTCTTAAATCCTGAGTAGGAACCTAGAAGTTTTGCTCCTTAATTATGGTACAGACTGTATTCATGTTTGTTCTACAGGTACAGAAGTCAGGACACACAGGCTGTGTCCTCCCAGAGTGGGGCAGGCAGACATGGCCCCTTCCTTTTTCTTTTTTTTGCAAGAACCACAACAGGCTCCACTGCTCCCCAGACAGTCCTGAGTGAAGGCAATTCATCTTGCAAGGAAAGGCCAGCAGGTTCACCAACCTAACTAACAGGCATGCTACAGGAACACTAGAATATATACTGACAACAGTGTTTTCTATTTGGGGTAAATGCACATGCCCCTCATTGGCATTTCCTATCCATTGTATTCTGATAAATTCAGTGCATTACCCTTTGCCCACCTTTGTTGGGATTTAAGTCCATATATCCCGTATCACTGGAAACTGTATCACATTCTGCTGAAAGTCTGATTTTTTTCCCCTGGCAATCTCTGCTAAAATCATGACAGAACTCACACAAATATAAAATGGAATCACACTGAAGTAATTTTCACCTTTGTTTTGAACAAAGCTACCAGCAGTTGTGATTGAAACAAAACAACTAGGTTCAGGGGCCAATAAAAAGGCCAGGAGGGAGGTAAAGTATTACTCTCCCTGAGTTCCACTGGTATCTATATTTTTTTAAAATCTCAACTGCTATTAAGATTTCAGTACTAGACTAGTAGCATTCAGTATCTGATTTAAATTTACTATGGAGATGAGCGTTACTGAAAACAAGCACAGCAGGGGTGTATTGCTCTTTAGGTTTTGGGTTTTTGATAAGCCACTGCCATCGTGAAATCTGCCCAAATGCTCGGGAAACTCTGGCGAACTGAAATGGAATCCTTTTGCCCGAGCCCCCACAACACAGAACCTTGTGCCAGATGACTGTATTTCTTGTGTGCGTAAAATTTGCTTCAATCAGTTGACAGAAGGTTTGGGGTTTTCCAAATGTTGTGAACCTGGTTGAGATTATTGAAATCCTCAACTCTAGGAGTGTAGGGTTACTGTTCTTTTAAAGCATGCTTCCTCTGACAACAAAATGTAATTAAGGGGGCCATTGCTGTCATGTTACGGTCTCTTTTTAGAAGGTCTGGAAGAATGTAAAAAGGGCATAGCAAAAGTTGCTTAACCCCCTTAGAAATAAACGCCCCTAACATTTTTATGTCTTCTCTTTGGTCCATATTGGTCACAATGATGAAACAATTTAGAGGAGAAAAGGTCATGGCAAACCAGTGAACTTTATATGCTCTTCAGTGCAATAAAAGTTTTCTTAACGTATTAGCATGGGAAAGGCATGCCTGGCAATACAAGAGAGAAGGGTGGATTTCAGATTCTCAGTAGGCTGCTCAGAGAAGAAAGGCTTTGGGTATCTGTGTGAATCAAACACCAAAAAAAAAAAATTAAACATTTGCAAATCTTCTAACTTATCTATTTTCACTGAAAGGAATAAAAACTAAGTTCAGCCCTTCCATTCAATATCCAACACAAGTGAAGTATCATGGAAAACCAGCTACCTCACTTCCAACACGTGATATACTGAGGGTAGGTTCAAAAATTGGCATGGTTAAAACTGTCTCTAATTTATGTCAGCAACTGCAGGCGAAAAAAAAAAAAAAAAAAAAGATAAATTTGAGTCAGAAAGAGTATTTTAGGCTCTATCTTGAAAATCAAAACCATAACTAATTTTTCTATCATATGTATTTGTTGCTTTGCTTACATGCAACCAGGCCATGAACAGGACAATTCTTAAATCATCTCCAGGTTGTTCAAAAAACAGCACTTTCTAGAAAATTCACCTTTTTCTCCTTGTTTTTAGCTGCCAACACAAACACAACTTCTTCTAATAACACAAATGTCAAACCTTTCAAATTTTTTCTTCTATTAAAGGCAAAGATTCTGAAGAAAAAAAATAAGAACTAAAATCCAAACATTTATTGGGTTTAATGTTTGAGATTTTTCTGGTTTTGGGGGGTTTTTTACATTATTTTTCTTTTAAAAGTGGCTGGAGTTAATTATCTTCCTAAAGCAATCATTTTTGATCCCTTATTTTAGAAATTGCACTGCGGGTGAGAGTGATTTTATTTTTATATATTATTTCCCAGAGTGTGTTTTCCTTCAAATCTCCACATAAATCCTTTTTAAAGCTTACTCTGGTTATCACCATTTTGGAAGTTCAAATTTTATGTATTTCTGGCCAGTGTCAAAAGAATTTTTTTTCCCAAGTACCCTATTTTACAAAAATTTGTGAAGTATATTTGCATTATATCTCACAAGTCTTCAAAATATCAACTGCTCACAAAAATTGGACTGATTCAGTCAAGAGAGAAATTTATCGTAAGGTGTGACCAAACAAAATCATCCCAAACTTCAAGTCCTCAATATTCAAAACCTCTATGAGTGAACTGTAACCAAGAAGAATCCATTATAATAATTTGAAAAATGAAAACTTGAAAAAGTTGTATCTGTTTGTGAACAATTCATGAGCACAGAATGAGGCACAATTCATGGAATGAATTATTCTTTGTGAATTATTGGCCCAGTATTATCCTCGTAACCAATGAGACACATGATTTACATTTCTTTTACAGGCGATAGTAGCTAATTGATGTCCTGGTGTGATATGGAATGAAGCACAGTCATATAAATAAATTGTTTCCTAAATTCTTCACAAAAACACATTAATATCTTTGACACCATGCAATTGTATGCAGTGAACACTGCTAAGACAGTAATCGTGTCATCAAGAGTTAATTTATTCTCAGCAAGTCCATGTAATGCAGATATTAATCTCCTGGAGCACACACTGTTGTTCAGGGTTAAAACATTCACAGTTTCTGAAACATAAACAAGTCTCACACTCACAGCTGTTCTCCAAGAGCCAAACTGAGCTGCTGCTCTGAGAGGATTTGTCACTTAGCTGCCTTTTTTGAAGAACAAGTAAAGAAATTCAGAACACAAAGGGAGAGTGAGCTCGTTCATTTCCAGAGACTTTTCTGGCACTTAGAGGTTACAGCTATAGAGTTACAGATGCATATGAACCCTCAAAAAATGAGCAATGCAGCAAGTGGCAGAGTGACACACGAGACTCAGAGGAAACACTCTTTTGAAGAGGCAGTTTGAATGCAAACAGGGCTTAAAAACCCCAAATCAGTTCCTAAATACATCTTGTTGTGTATTACCTTAGTTTGCCACCTTACAATTCAAAAAGGACAGAATACACACCCTCAGAGCAAAGCTAATGCTTCAGTAGAGCTGTTGGCTCACTTTTCCAGCAGCCAGGGCCACCACTCAAGTAACACCAAATGACCCTTGCCACATCCAGCACCCAAGAACAGAAGTAACCTCTGAACAGGTGGCCACCATGAACCCCACATGCCTTATAGCCCTCAGAATAAGGGAAAGGTACCCCCCTGGGCCCATTTCCCGTGTCCCAGGCAGCCCTGGGTCCAGCCCTGCACTCTCCATGCTGCTGCCTCCAGAGAAAGCTGTGAATGAGATTTGATACACTTCCCTGACATGTGATTTTAAAAAAAAAAAATTCTGTCTTTTTTTTTTCCTCCAGTTGGCTGCCTTGACTGTGGGCTCAGCATAACCACTGTATGATATCTTCATCAGCCATTTGAAAGCTCTGGGTCAGAAGCTCTGAGATTTGGAGGTAGAACCATGCTAATTTGCTGAATGGCCCTTTTGACCATAGTCAATTTCTACTAATTAGAAAAAAGAAATAATTAGCTAATGTTGGTGAAGAGCTTTGAAGATGAATAAGCTATGAGGAAAGCACTAGGCATATTAGTGGGAAACAAGTTTGATCCTTTTTTAAATTTGTATTTAAGTAGCTCAAAGTGATTATAAATGGACCAAATGTAATAGCTAACCACCATAAGATTAATACGATGTCTTTGGGGAAATTACAGTTTATATTATACAATTAAGTATTATACAATCGCTTTATTTTAGGGACTCCTCCTTGGAATTTTCTATTTAGTTCCGGTCAGTATGCTTTTTATATGTCATTTAATCCTTCCCCTAATTTGTACAAGTAAATTATAATTACTATATAATAATAATAATAATGGCAATGGTTAGACAAGTAAATGTGAGTCTGCACCTGAGAAATATCATATTATAAAACAGTCTAGTATAAATGACTCAAGCATGTTGTTGTTTTGCATTCACCACATGCTTTGTCTACTTATAACTCTTTTCAGAACAGCACTGTAAACACCTTCATAGAGTGCATATGATGGGCCACATCCTGAGCTGATTACATCAGCATAACCCCATTCTTTATCACAGTTTAAAGCAATAGTTACTTTGAAACTCTCCAGGACTTAAACATTGCTGTAAGAGTACTCTGTTTGGACAAAAATATTCCCTTCATTTCTAGCTCCTATAAAAAAGGTCCATCTCTTGTATTACCACTAGGCTAGAGCCTGTTCCCAATCCAGATATGCATCCAGGTACTTCAGCTCCAATAGCATGACCAGAATTCCAGCATGAGTAACACGCTGTACTCCTCCTGCAGGAAGGACTATACTTTAGCTTGCCAAACCAGCCACTCCTCAGAGACACCTCTGCAGCATGAGGTACATGTTTGCACGTATTAGTGGATGCTTCCTTTCTCCCCTCCCTTTTCAAAGTGCCACTCAGAAATAATTTATCCCCTGTTAGCTGGGACGATAAATGGAAGATATGTTTGGCAACCTTCATACCTGGTTTCCTCCTTGGCCCCTCCTCTTGCTTGTAAAACTCTAGATGAAATTACCATCCTACTGTCATTACTATTCTATTGCCACAAACCATCTGGACAGTTTATATATGGGGAAGAGGAAAGGAAGGAGTAAAATAAGCTTTAGATTTCTATGTTGATTCATACCCTGCTTTGTGGACACATGATGCAAAGCCCTCAGGTCTGATAACATACCATTTTGTGCAGGAGTAGACTAAATGAGGTGTCATGACATGAAGACTCAAAGCTTAAGCATCTTTTGGCATCTCAAGTCCAAATAAAAGAGGAATATAGCTCTTTTCTGAGATGCATCTGCTGGATTGACCTAATGCACTGTGTAGGCTCCATAAACCTAAACACACAGACTCTTTCTGCATGTGTTAAAAAAAACCCTAATTACATTTTTTGTAAGAAAAAGGAATTATCCAGTGTATTTGGCTGCTGTGGGACCTGAAGTCCATTGAACTACTAAACTGGTCTTTAGGATGCCTTCTTGAAGTGGGAAAAAAATATGTGCATGAATGTATGTGTGAAAATATATTAATAATTTTTGTTTGGTTTTTTGTTGTTTGCAAAAGGAACAAGTTGTAGGTATATTCAGGAACAAATATTTTTAGCCAAAATCTGCCCCAAAGGCTCAAACAGATGATCACAATTTTAGAGAAGGTTGACAGTCTGCCAGGCAAAGCAAGTCAAATCACAGGGGATCAGCATCAGAACCTGTTGTTCTCACAAACCCAAAGTTTAGTTTCAAGAAATTGCAACCATGACAAATCATGAGTTTGTGGATGGCAGTACACGAGGGATGGGTCATTCTTATGTACTACTGATCCCCAGGGTGAGGGAAGTCCAGAGGGAAGGAACTTGAATGACATTTTAGCTTTCATATCACAATGGAAAACAGTGAGTAGCTTTTTGGAGTGTGGTGTGACTGGAGCCTTGCATTTCCTTAGCAGCTCTGCAGTCCATCCCCACAACCTCTGGTGTGGGTCTGGGCAGTGAACTCTAAAGCAGCATTATGGGAATACTATAATGAAAAAATGTCAGGCAAAAGTCATTTAATTTGCCAAACCACCACGTTTTTTTGCCCCCAGACATTCATTCTTATCCTATTCTGTAGTAATAGCTAGAAAATGACATATTTGTAGCTCCCTATGATAAAAATAACAACAAAAGAGAGTGATGCTCCAAACCAGTCTACCAGGAACAAGTCTTTTCTTAGAAGTAGGAAAAAAGCCTACAAAACAGACGAAGCATGTGAATTAAAAAGTACTACTATTTCCAAAGTCACTGAAAGCAAAAGAAGATCCAAGAAAACACTGATAGTTGTATACATGGGAGTGTTCTATCAGATCTTGCAATGTGACAACAACACATGTCAGTATCAGCACAGGTCCTGCTGGCAACACCTTGAAAACTGTGTGGAGGTATAGAAAGTAAACAGCACTGGATATGATTTCCATGATAAAATAAGAATGTAAGGAAAGCCTCTTGGGATCCATAAGCTGGAATTGTCACAGGGTACATACATATTGTCTGTCTTTCTGATAAAAGATGTCAGTTTCTTTTCTGGGATTTAAACAGAAAGAAGCACTTGTGATTATTAGGCTGGCTGTATACCATGAGGTCTGTTGACAGAATCACTACAAACAGTGGATGTATCTACTTCAATCATCAATGTTCCTAAAACTTCTGCATCAAAAGAGCAGTGCAGTGTAGTCTGAGCTGTAGGAAATGCAATTTCCTGACTTTAGAACTTCTAATTTGCCCTAGTACGCATGGTGGAACAAATCTAAAATTTCCTGGTATCTACACAGATCAAAAAGCATCCAGTAGGTTATCCCACATCAGGCATACATAATTTTAAAAAGCAATGGATTAATTAAGCTTAGGAAAGATGAGGTTGTTGTTGCCGTTTTGCAGACTTGGAAGCTCACGCTGTGAGGTGAGTTGTTGTTTAGTCAGGGAAGAGGATGTGCCCACTGAGCCAACACAGGCTCACACTCTTTGTGGGAAGCACTGCCTGGCTTGCAGAAGGGGAACCCAAGCTGCAATATGCTGCCTTTAAAATTAACTAAGGAGTGCATCCCACACTGAGACTTATTATGTTCAAGTATCATTAATACTCCAAAGAAAGCCAAAGACAGAAATATTGACCTTTCTTCTGCCAGCATCAACACTGTTGCCAATCCAGCAAATGGAAAAGTAAACCCTACACAAAACAAGCTTGTTGCTCAACATTCATTTTAAGGCACAGGACTGAAAAAATTTCTCCAAGTGCCAGTAATTAGGCAGAACTCATATGAGTTCTCTCAAAACAAGTCTTTGAGCTGACTCAAAAGCAGGTCTCATTTTGCACATCACAACCTGGATGGAGAAGATTTGCAGAGCAAACACCAGGACCTTCACTTCTGTGAATTCCAATTAAAGATAGGGGGTGGAACCTCACTGTGTTTGGAGACACCACTCCAAAGCTTGAAATGGTTCTTCTCAGAGCATATACTGGGCACAAATGGATCTGCCACTGTAGATGACTCCGGATGACTATGCTTTCCTAACATCAGATATCCTGCAAAAGCAAAGCAAGGAGGGACAGCAAACATGCTCTTTTCTTTTCTGATGTTTGCCCAACAGAAACTGTACAGTTCTCAGCCACTCCACAGATTTCCTAATGCACTCAATCCAGCATAAACTAGAGTGCCCTCCAGTTTCTTACACAAAACCAGCTGCCTGCGCAAACAGTAAACTCTAGAGCGTCACACACTGACCCAGTGAATCATCCATTTCCGCGCTGTTTTCAGGTGTACACCACTGCCACAGGAACGTGACTGGTTTCCCTCCTGCATGAGTTATAACCCAGACTAATTTTGCTCAGATCAGTGGCACTGCACCTGAGTATCCAAGAAAAAGAGAGCTCTCATCCCTCAGCATCACAACAGTGAGCCTGAAAGCATCAATTTCCATATTAAATTATTGCAAAACACCATTTCCACCCATACTGCTGTTTGTGACTCACATTTGCTTCACTACCATGTGTGGGAGAAGTGCCTCAGCCCTGCCTGTTCACCTTAACACTCCTCCTGTGGTTCTTCCTGCCACCCACAAGGTCAGTGCATCATCTGCCAAGGACGATGCAGGCACCCATGAAGTCCAAACTAACCCTGACATACAGACTCCTTCCAGGCTGCTACATGGCAACATGGTCATCCACAAGAAATAAAAACACCCAGTTCATAACAATGACCTGTGTTCTACTGCAGAGCTATGCAGTGTTCAAAAAAATGTTCCTGTCATCATGAATTGATACTCATGGTATTTCTTCACCTATATCCTCCTCTCTCTTTCCTACATCTCCACCCACTTGTGAACTTTTCTCTCACCCCTTCCCTAGAGCACATCAGTTAAATGCCCAGCATGTAATCTATGTTGATGAGCAAGTAATTTTATTAATTTATCCAGGAAGCTGGATATTGCAATATTTTTCAGGCAATTTCTGTCTTCAGAAGCCTGGCTTTCAGTTGATTTTCTGCACATGTGTGATGTCAGTGGAGTACAGGAAAACACAGTGAAGAGACAAGTCAGCTTCATGGAAGGGTGGATCCTTGTTGTCCAAAGCAAGCAGCTCCCAACAGCCAGATCCAAAACACTGAAATCAAAAGAAATACTCTTTCTTCATTGACTTCAGTGGTCTTTGGATCAAATCCATAAGCTTTACTAACTCTGCAATGTTATAAAACTCAGTTTTGTAGACTCAGAGTGAACGAATTACCCATGTCCACTCCCACTTCAATATGTCCTAGTCTGATAAAAGTGTCATGTCACATGATTTTTTTTTTCCTTTTATTTTTCTCTTTTCTTCTTTTTTGAAAATACATTTTGATTACACCAAGAGGGCAAATGGCCAGTTTAACTGACTTGAGCCTTTGATCCTCATGAGTTACTTGTCTCTTCAGCGAGGTTCTCATTTGAAGTGCTTTCAGCACCAGATTTATTAACAGTCGGGTGGAGTTAGGCTGTTTTGCAATTCCTGAGAAGCTGATAATAAATCTGATGCTCGTATCACAGGTGGTGCTGATATTTTAGCTGGATTGCAAAAAAAGTTCATAAACTGAAACAAATGTTTCTATTTTGATGCTTCCATACTGGAGTCCAGAAAGCGACTCATGTTGTCTGTTCTGGTGGACATTTTGCCTTTCATAGATTTCCTCTCTGATTACTCTACAATTCAATCTTTTAAATGTCTTCTCTTCATATTATGCCCATAAATTTTATTTTAATAAAAATAGGTGCCTAACAGGCATAAACAAAAAAAACCCCACGTTAATTCTTTTTCAACCCTTTTGCACATTTTGTTTAAAACAGATGTTCCTCTGACTTGTCATTGTGATGAAAGGAAACCCAATATCCCCTCTGCTTTCTAGTGCAGAGCTGCAGAAACAAGGAATGACAAGAGCAAGAACCATCTTAACTGGGAGGTGATTATTACAGCTAGAAGAGAAAGAGTGAGGACATATGCTGATGGTGGGAGTCCATGTATTTGAACATTCCTGTTACCTTTTTTCTCACAGTCTAGATTAATTTTAAAGGCTGCATCTGTGTGGTTCAATACTGAAACAAAGTCAAATAAACTCCACCCACCTGTTAGGCAACATTCTGCAAATCCAGTATTAATGTCACGGTCCTAATTATATTTCACTTCTCCTGTTACATTTTTTGCTATGATTCTGCCTTCACTGAAAGCAGCTTTCATCTTAAACATAGATTTCTCTCTCTCAACTCCTCATTTACCCATCCCAACCACAATTCATTATGCACAGCCTGGTAATAGTTCCGATTTTCATGGATAATCTTAATCCCAAATTTACAGTAGAGTATTAATTGTATGTTCTCTTTCAGTCTGACTCATACTTGCCTCTCTCAAGCTATGCTTAGTTTATAAAGTCATCACAAATGGTGTGATACACTTGAATAAGAGTCCAAAGCTTTGTAAAGATCCTTTGCTGCCTGGAACAGAGCAAAAATATATTTCTTCTCTTCCAAAAAATTGCCATGTTGCCTTTGATAGGAAGCCAATGTGAGGCAAAAGAGACAACGCACATAATGAATGAATATTTCATTCCTTTATCTAGAAGGTATCTTCTGCCTGGTCAATGTGAAAACCGGATCCTTCATGGATCCAGCTGCTCATTCAGCACACGGTACAAGCCTGTGCTTAAAATATGCAATTGCTAAAAGGATCCTATATGTAAACAAATCAGGTATTTATGGTCAACAGGCTGACAGTCCCATATGCAATTTCAAAAGAGTCTTTACCTTTTAGGGCACTGGTGGTTTACTTCTACAATACCATCCTCCTATAATTTTGAGAGTAAATTACACCACAAATGTAGGAACATGAGGCACAACTGACAAGAATCATCACTCCTCTTGAGGAAGCAGAGTCCTTATTTTCAACTTTTCCCACTCTTTTCTCCTTTGTCCCATACTGTACTCAATGAATCAAGAAAAATAGCTGTATTGTTTTTCTTTTCTGGATAAACAGTGCTGCATGGATGTTCTTTTAATGTGAAACACAAGCTTTGTTGGGAAGGCATAGGTTCATTTCCTAAGCATTAATGTTAAACGGAAAATAGAGCACTTGGGAAAAGTAGTTCAAATTCCCTTCCCCAGATGTAAATGATGCAGAATTCAGACTTAAACAGGGAAGGAGACCTTCTCCTGTACTGCAGACATAAATCTTTTCTCAGCATTGCTGGAAAATGCTCTGTGGCTTACATAGGTGAGACAGCTCTGAGGGGGATTTGTTGCAGGAGAGCTTGTCCACTTTTCTTCCTGGAAAAGGATAAGGCTCCAAGTTGATGGGCATCTTAACTGCACAGACAGCAATGAAACCACTATGTTCTCCTTCCAGAAACACAGGAAGAGATAGGATCGCCCCATGTATGCTGCGTTATATTTCTTTCTCTTCAGTCTTTTTCAGTTTGGTTTGGTTTTGGTAGACAACTGCACCTCCATGGATAGCTGAGATACTCAAGGCATTTCCTAACATTGAGCTCTTCTCTTCTTAGCACTAAGCCATAGCTAAAGCTCCTTTCCACCTTGCAAAGCTCCATGTATCTGAGGGTTTGAGAAATCTTAAATCTTATTCTCACTAATCACTAATGGGTTCCAGGCTGAGAATATGAGTCTCACTGATCTGGCAAAAATTTTACCTTACACCAGCAATTTACTCCCCAGCTGTCATCGTCTTATTACCCAGGAGCTGCATGAATTTATCATAGCTGCCCTCAGAAGTGGATAATTTGCGCCTCTGTATCAACACCCAGGTGCCAAAACAAGGCCAAAGTGTTCTCAATGAGTGAACTGTGCTTGCATCTGCAGATCTCAGACCAACCAACCTTTCCGGAGCAAGTCAGTGCAGCCCCTGACTTGTTGCAACTGGCACCAAACTTTTATAGCTGCAAGGAACCAAGACTGTAGGCAAAGATCTTTTCAGATAAGCATGTCTTGGCTGCAGCCTGAACATTGTTGTAGGGATGTGACACAGGAGTTACAGTAGTATGCATCTTCTACCTTGGGCTCTCCTATGCAGGGACAAGTCTCTGGAGACCAGCTAATCTGGTTGGAGGACAGACTTGCACCAACAGAGCAGGAGCCTTCAATCCAGAACAAAAATATAAACCTCCTTCTTAACCTGTGTGTTTGTGCTGGTGTAGGTGTGGACACCGGATTAAGTGTGATCTAACACTTCCCATGCCCTGCTACCAGCTGGGGACAAGAAAGCAGCTTTGAATTAAACTGCAGCTCAATTCACCAACACCAAACAGTCCTGGTTTTTGTAGAAGGGAGTTTTAGCTACGTGATTTTCACTGTTTTGTTAACAGTTGTAGAGAGAAGCAGGAATGTTGGAAGTGTTTTAGAGCTGACATGACAGAATGCAACAGCCTTTCAGTGTCTCAGTGGTCGGCTGTGTAAATTAGTAACTAGACCATTTTACAAATGTATATTATTTACCCAGCAGATGCTGTTACAGTCTCTTGTGTAAATTCATAATTAGACTATGTACTGCTTTGTGAAAATCCTTTAATAACAAAGGTGCCACTGGGTGCTGAAATAATTAAATCAGCCCATTCGAAACAACACTAGTTCACCACTTCAACTTGGGTGATATAATATTACACATTCCTTTAAAAAAGCCAGAGAAATTGAGAATGATCAGCTACAAAGCATCAGATACAAGGGATAATGTTACCCATTCAGTGGCTTTGGGTTTGGCATGAGTCTAGTGTCACAGTTGAAAAAGTTGCAGCCAACATACCAACAGCACAGACAAAGAACAGATGATCCATCTCCTCTGCCATCTATCATGCACAGCATTGCCAACTCCAGGGCTTTACCAGCACTGACATTTAAAACAAAGTATGTGTCAACCATATTAAATAATATACCAAGCTGTGGGTTATTAAGTGTGGGGTAATTTGACCACAGCAATTAAACTGAGATTAAAGAATGATAAAGGCAATGTTATATGCACTGTTCAGTGGGGTTTGGGGAACATATGGAGTCCTGAATATTTCCAAGTGTGAAAGCCACATCAGATATTAAGGCACATGTCAGTCGCAATCAACATACTCCTTCTGTGCTCTCCCTCCTCCCTTTCCCCCATGAACTGACGCTTTCAAATGGCAATAGTTTTCATTCCACATGTATTCAACCAAGGAAATATCTTTTGACTTCTGTCTCCAGACTGCAGCCCAAGGGACGTGTTAGCAAAGTAATGGTTTAACACAGTAGCACACTAAAAACACATGATTTGTCAGACTCTCCTGTAAGGTAGCAGTGAGTGGGTAATCCAGGACAGTCACTGTGCACACAGGCCATAGACTCATAGACAAACCATTAATTTTCAGACCAATAAGCCTAGTGAAACATCTACTCTTTCCTCCTCAAAGGATTTTGCGATCAGAGTCTAATTGGGAATTTGCACCTAACCATCTTGTCTGCACATGAGAGCAACTGTATCCAGTCCAGGCAAGTTAAATCCACAGAAAACTAAAATCTAAAGGGCACAAAGCAGCTCATCAGCAATCTGCTTTCACATCATGTCTGCAGGCATTTCCTCTTCCAACAGGGAGGCCAGACAGAGAAGCAGTCAAGAACCCAGGTCTACAACAGCCAACAAAGGGGCTTTGGAAAATCAGGGTTGGAACTTCCTATGCATGGACATATTCCTAGAAGCATTTTATTATTTTGAAGAAAAAACTACAATTGAAAGTGAACTCACATTCGCAGATTACGCAGTTACGAAGCACGCTGTGAAACCGTCCTCAGGTATCTGCTCAGCAATGGCAGCAACCGCATGGATCAACTGTAACACACCTAGTTTTAATGTGCACAAACAAAAATCCTAATAAAACTGTTGAAGCTCATAACCCATTTTTAAACAATGTCTCTTAGGATGATGATCCTGATGGATAGAGCCACCACAGTGCTCCCCATAAATATCTCAGCCTTCGCTCTTTAATATTTCCAGGTGGTTGCCTTTGGGACATCTTTGAAAATTTCAAGTAAACAACATTTCTCTAGTATTTGCTCACCTTGGACCAGAAGAATTCAGGTATACTAAAAGGAGATGTTTTTAAATTTCTATCTATATTCTAAAAGCCACCTTTCCAAATAAATAAATAAATAAATAAATAGCCCATCAGAATGGTAAAAAAAATTTGAAAAATTAGTTGTAGCATGAAAGAAAAATAAGGCAACATTCTAGCAAAACATAAGTGTAGAGAAATACATACATCAAGATAAGAGAACCTCCATGTAGAAATGTCAAAACAACTCTTAAAATATTCCCAGGACTCAAGGAAGCATACATAAGAAAAAAAATAAAATCCCCTGGAAATAACTGCAACATAAAACAGCGTACAATTGTTAAAACAAAAGCAACATACCCAGACCTGAGAGAATATTGACATTACTAAAAATTCAAACTTCTTACCTCTTATTTGAAGGCCTTTATACATATTAAAAAGAAGGCAATTCTTGCGTGCCTTTCCCTGCTTTCTTATCTGTAAGCACATAAGTAGTTCTGTTGCAATAAATGAAGCTACTCATATTTTCAAAGTTGAACACATAGTTCATTTAAAAGGAAAGGAAAAAGGGGAGAAAAAAGGTTATAGTAACATTGAAGATAGCTCCATTGCAGTGATCCCAAAGGAAGGAACTGTCAACACAAGCCTCTGCACTAAAAAACATTTCAAAAAGTTAATAAAATTTTTATTTTTATCATGCTTCAATGTTACATTAATATAATTACTTTTCTAATGATATACATTTAATCTACTGAATTTTACTTGTGTCCTCTGGACCTTGAATATGTCCAACCACTCTATTATCCCCAAATGGAATTTTCAACAACAATAAATTTGTTTTAAAAGAAAAGATTTTTGTGTGAAATAAACTGTATTTACCCCTATTGATGACAAAATTTATTCTAAGGGAAGAGCACAGAGCCCAGAACACAGTGAGCAAACAGACCTGGGCAGTCTGAAGCAGAAAACCAGATGACTTCTTCCTCTTCTGAAAGCTTCCTATGGGTTAGGAATGAGTCCATCACAATGGAATGAGTATTATTGATAATGCATCAACCATGAGCTAGATCTTCTCAATGGAAAAAACAAACAGAAGAAATGGTCTCAGAAGTGAAGTTGACTCATCCTCATTCACAGGAATTTCTGAAGCCACAGTGCTAATCCTAGACCTCCGCTGTACAACACCCAGTCCATCTCAGGCCACAAAAGCCAAACCAACAAGGACATACTGTGTGGTACTGGTTTTCTCCTTGTCTTCTCTGTGATGGGCTCAGAGCTGCCTAAAGTGCATTTCTTTCAAGACCTGGGCAGCAATTTTTATTTTGCTCCATTATAAACTATATATCCACCTGCGCCATTTGCCACTAGCACTAGTATGGGTACATATTTTTTCTCATTGTTTATTGTTTCTATGCCCATAAACCATGAGAATGAAATAGAAATTGGTAAAATAAACCAGACTTTTAAATACTGGACTCAGGAAAAACGTCCGTCTACTGTAATAACAAATTCCATGGCACCTTCTTTTTAATAACTGAGCTATAAACCTCTCAATAATGAGTCTTGTAATGGAAATGCTAAGTCTCTCTTTACTGCTGTGGCATGAACTTGCAGCTATAATCAGCTATTTTTATCAGTTAGTTGATTACACCTTAGAAAAATGACTGCTGGCATCAAAAGTCCTGTTTCATTAGAGACACTCAGATACTCCAGTGGGATAATATAACTGAGAACTAAGAGAAAGAAGAGCTAAAGCAGTAGTTAAAGAAAGAAGGGGGTGGAGAAGTGTAAGACTAAAGGGGCAAGGGAAAGGAAGAGAGAAATTTGTAGAATGGATGGCAATCTGTTGACTTGTCATTTCCAACTCTCACAATGCAGAAGGTTCAGTTGTTTTTTACCTTGGGCTCTCTGTGCCACCCTGGAAATGTCAGCAGCTTCTGGGCTCTTCCTGGGTACCTGCCTCTCCAGGTAGCCCCAGTGTCCTGAGCTCTGTGGATAGAATTCTACCACCTCCATTACAGGTACTGAAAGTTTTCCTTCCTCTTCAAGAAAACTTGTGGATTTCTGGTCATTCCTAAGGGTTTTTTCTTCTTCCTGGTTTCCCTGAAGACTTCAACTGGCACTCACAGTAATAAACCTGCAGATTCCTAAGCTTTCTGTGCCTCAGTTTGAGATAAGTGGTATGTATTATATACCAGTTTAGACTATATAGTTTACTCCCTTCCCCAAGCAAGTCATGAGTTTCTTTTACTGTTTTAACTATGTTGAAAGCCTACTTTATTTCCTGCACAAATAACATCTAACTTCCACGTGTGTTCTCCAGAGAAGCAGAAGAGGACACAGGAAGAGTGTCAGTAGCTGGTCTTTTCCTGAAAGAACTTTGAGAACTACAAGGTACAATGCAAACAAGAAATATTGTATCTATTTTTGTCCCTTTAAACAGTAAACCTGAGACTTTAAAAATTTCATATTAAAATACCATTAACAATATTATCTGTGCAGGTGCAGCTACATATGGAGAGTCCCAAGGACACAGTGGCATGATCTTTAATTCTTACATTAGTCAGTGGGAGCTGGGGTCATTTCTACAAAAATCCTGCATTTTCACAAGCACTTTCACTTAAGAGCTGTGTTATGATGTTGCTCAATAGTGAGATATGATGAAGGCAGTCCATAAGACACTATATGACTAATTATTGAAATGTGCAGACGTAATCCTGTGACCTTGAAAAAACTACAAGTAAAGTATTTGTAAATATAATTATGAAAGGCACATGGTTGCAACATGATGACAAACAGTATCAAACAGGGAAAAGGAAGGACACTGAAAGAGGTCTACTGCATGTGCAGAAACTGTACATGTTGTTTTCCTTGCTAGCTTCCCAGGCAGCACTGTGCATATGCAGTTAATCATGTCTTTGTTTACACAGACATATTGCAATTACATTCAAGTTTTCCTAACTCTTCCACATTTAAATGAGAACCATAATGCTGACCATTAGACCAAATACTGTATTGTAAGGAGAGAAAACACAAACCCTGTGGATCTTGTCTCAGCTACAAGATGAGGAGGCATTAATTACATGACTTTCAAACCCTAATCTCTCAAAAGTACATTTTAGCCCTATTCCCTCAAAACCTTCAGAATTTAGCCCATTTGCCCCTCAAACTGCTTTAAAAAACCCTAAAATCTTTTGTGATCCTGCACTGTTGCAGAATTTCCTCCTTACTTGGACAAGCCCAAAATTAGACCCACAGCAAACTCTGTTCCCACCCTTTGAGCACAGATTGCACTGCATTTCTTCCAGCCTTCAGGGACCAAAAGCCAGCAAGAGCCATACCCTTTACAGACAAGCACTCATCTTCCCAAAGGACTCCATGTTCCACTTTTGTACCCCAAAGATGCTGGAAAAGTAAAAAAGAGCACTAAAGAGACAAGAAGTAGAAATGAAATTATCACTTTATATATTCAATCTCTACCAATTTCCCTGCCCTAGGTCCCTAATCCCCTCAGATAAGACTTCAGAAAAGATTTCTGCCAGGAAACATCTTCACTCCCCCTGACTGACAGAATGCATTTTTTTTGTGTGTACTAATTTGGCACAGGTTTAAAAACAAGGAAGAAAGAAAAGTAAAAACTTTCTTTCTTGAGAAAAAAACAGAGAAAATTAATCAATTATATAAGAAAATCTATGTGAAAATGCTTTCAGCAAGATGCATGTTGCAACCCTCAGTCAGGCAGCCCCATTAATATGAGTGAAGGTGAGCCATCTGCGAAGGTGAGGCATTGCCTCAGAGTTTCACAGTAAGTATGAGCATCACATCCTCAGCCACAAGGCAAGTATATCACAGGTGTATTCTAGGGCAGGAGCACTGAAGCAGAGAGCAGAATAACATCACTCTTAAGCAAAGCTTTTATGGTTACAGAACAATTATAAGAGCTTTCATAAAACTGCCCTGTTTTATTACGCAGAAAAAGTCTCCTCTACAATGTTGTGGAACAGCAATTCCCACAAGTGACTGAAGTATAGCCACTATCTTTTCCTTTTTTTCCCTTTTTTTTGATAGCTTTAATTTGCTTGTTCTTTATGTTCATTGGCAGCCCTGCTAAAATGTATCTTTACAACCTATTGTTTTAGGTAAGATTATATCAACAGCTCCAGAAGGACCACTTTTAAAAATAAATTCTGCTTTCCCTTATCATTGACAGGAATCACATTTACATATTCTCCTGGTGGAACTGATAATGCACCAGATGATTAATGTGCCTCGATGTACTGATACCTGTAGACTGTTTGATCAATGTCTCGCAAAGAAAGTGTCTTTCATTCAGTATGCTCAGAGTCCAAAAACGCCCTGTGATTAATGTAACTAAATGTTTGGGGTCAGCTGAAGCTACAGTTCTTGTTCCTGATTCAATATCAAACCAAAGATAGGTCACAGGAGAGTGGATTAGTCATGTGAAGAAAAAGTCTGAGCGTGCAACTTCAAACTATCTCCTTAAGAGAAGCTACAGAAGAGTTCCAGCATTTTATAGCTACTACTACAGCCATCTACACCATTTTTTTCACCTCATTGTTAAACAGAACAGACCAACATGCTAAGCCTTTTAATGCTAGGATATTTTCAGTATAAAAATAAGTGGGTTTGATTCAGTCCTTGGCATTGAAGTTTGGATTTATTCAGATTTATTTATTACAGTTAGCGAACCATGAAAATCCAACTCTCTGAAGTTATTCCCCAAAGAAAGCACTTCATACACTGGAAGATAACAAAATGTCTGATGAACACAAGACGTTTTCCTGGTTTTACTTGATCAGCTGGGGTAGCATTGACTATTTCTGCTTGTTCTTACAACAGCTCTTTGGTGTCTTGTTAAAAATAGATGTGAGATACAGCAAATACAGGGTCTTGCTGAGGGATGGTTTTCACTTCCACTCATACTCCTTTACTCTTTTCCCCAAATGTGTAGGAGGTATAAGAGCCGTTTAGCCAACAAGGCAAAATGTCTCCTGCTGCCACCCTGCCAGCTCTTTTCCCACCTTTGTCTCATTACAACCACATCCCTGACCAGGAGGCCAAAAAATAGGCTAAGGAAAGAGCTTAGATGTACACTGCGAGCTATCTCCCTACATGGGGAACTTGGTTGCCTTAGACTGCCTCTATAGACAAAGAAAATCCTTGAAATTAAGTGAGATAAATCCAGGCCAAAATATAGCATGCTGGGAACAGATAAAGTCATCTTGTATGACATTCATAGATTTGAGCTGAAATGGCTGCTGGTTCCAAGAGAATAAAGCTGATGTGCAGCTCCCTTAGTCCCACTTCTTGCTGCACTGCACCTCCCTCTCTTCAGCCCAGCACTTGCTTCCCAGTCTGTAAACCCAAATGAGTAAATACCATTTATGCTGATGCTGTGTTCTTTAGGTGACTCATGCTTTTACATAAAGACTTCTAAAACATCAGCTAGGGACTGTTTCTTGAGACTAACTCGCATGTGACTACTGAGATGACCAAAACCTTTCTGCTGTCAGACCGGGTGAAAGTCAGGTGCTGGGCTCCTGCAGAAAAGACAGCATATGAAAAGATAAAACACATGCTGTAGTAGAAATTATACCAGGAGAAAGGAAGAAGGAATAAAACTTCGTATTTTCTAATCCAAACACAATCATTTATCTCATAATTAAACAATAAGCTACATTTATGCAGATATATAGTGCTGAACTGTACTGTACCTATCCTCTATGCAAATGTGCTTGGGAAGAGAAGCAATAAAATGAGCCTTTCCTCTCACATGGGTCACAGAGGGATCTGGTTCAGCTGCCACTTCTTCCTCAACCCTCCCTCCACCAGGTCCAGTCTGTGCCTGAAGGGCAGGACTGACCTCAGGCATCATTCCTTCCAGTCCAATGAATTTTCTGACATGGGCACAGCATCAGTGAGAGTGGAAATTAACCTAAAAGTCACTATAGCACCTCAAAAGCCCAACAAATGAGTCATCTAATCACCCTTCACACACCACAGAAACAATGCCTTGTCAACATACAGGATATATCCTGGACTGTATCCAGACCCACTGATACAGGAACCTCCTCCTATGCCAATGCTGCCTCTCATGCTACTGAGCTGCCTCTCTTGTAACCAGGCTTCATAAGGCCAAGTGACAGAGGAGATTACAATATCTCACATGCAACATCTGTCAAAAAAGAAAGAGATGGTATGATCCATCCTGAAAATTGCTAGTTTTCAATGTAGTTAATATTACAGACCACAATGATCTCAAGAGTAAGGCAGCAAAAGAGCAGGTAAGAAAATTTTCATTGATGAATTTTCACTCCTCTCTCACATGTCCTCAGAACTGACTAAGAGTAGTCTGGGCCTCAAATTCCTGCATTGCAAATGAGCATCTCTGGCAGCAAAGCCCATTTTGCAACTTGCTGAAATTCCCAGCTGACAAAGGCTTCAGCTGCTGACTCTTCTGATCAGCTGATACTTTCGCATATTGCGTAAAGGAAAATGACAAACCTGGTACCAAGTTTACACTCGTGAAATGTATTCAGTTTCAGCAGCATCATTGCTTACTTTCCTTACAGCAAACAAAGGTTCCTGGGCCATGCCTTGAACTGCAGTGGCACACAGGACATTCATTACCCTCTTTCGAATGTTTTTCGAATGTATTCGAAAGCACAGCTTAACACACTGCCTCAGAATTGCACTGTGGCCTTACAGCATTAAAAGTGAGGAGAGCTTTCAACTTTAAGAAACTAAAAGAGGCTCTGAGGTTGTATTTATTATTCAAGAAATACTCAAGACTAAAAGAAAGATCCTCAATACTAATATAGCTGCAAAAGTTAATGCATGAAAAATAACTATTATGAAAAGTATTATCAATAATTTTAGGAATAACCTACATGCATAATGAATGAATTTTGCCCAGGGGTAAGTGCTTGCATCTTGGCCTGATTTAGTATGGAGGAACTGCATCATAATGAAAGGCAGAATTATCACATAGTATAACTGCTAGCTTTATCACTGCTTGGTAGGATCCTAAAACTGTCATCAAAATGTTAAAATTACACTCACTTAAATGATCTCCATAATACAAAACTATGTGAATGTGGATTTATTGCCCTCAGAATAATGTGAACAGCTTCACCATCACCGATTTGTAAAACGCTAATTATTCTGCTATAAAGATATACATCAAAATAAAACAAGAGGCACTCTTAAAGAGGGTAGGCTTGAGGAAGAAACTTTACCAAATATGTTGTTGTGATTTTAAATATGGATGAAATTATTTATTTGCCATTTGAAAGGTTTGAGGTTTGATGTTTAATTCCTTTTCTAATTTTGTAAATCACATTGACTTAGGCTACTAAAGCATAAAGGATTTTTCATTTATGGGAAATATATTTGATTTGGGGTTTTTTTCAATACAACAGTAAGAAGTTAAGATTGACTTTCGTGCTTTGGAAGAAGTTCAAGTTATACAGTGTAATCAGTCCCTGAGAAATGACCTAAGAGTGTATGTCTCTGTCTGCACATACCCAAATCAAATAGAATAAATGGAGTTACTTAATAGAAAGAACAAATGTATTGGGAAAATAGGCAAGTTATTTACACACTCCTATACTTAAGTTTAGTATAGACAATATATGCTCAGCACTAACCATTACATCTCTAGCAAAGTTCTGATACTATATTGGATGTTTTATTGCACCTGGACAATAAACCTGTTTTTCATCATCAAATATCATCTCATTGCATACATAATAATGCACAGTATAATGAGGTTTTAAATTATATCAGCTCATAACAGATTACAAAGGTTCATAAAAACTTTTCTCCTTATACTTCACACTTACACACATTATTTAATTAAAACTATTTGTTAGAAAGACTCTATCTAATCTAGACTTATCTCTAGAGAGACTTCAATGTTGCCTTTAAGATAATGATTCTGCAAAGATGCTTCTACCCTTTCAGACTTCAAGATTTTCACACTCATATTCAGCAAACACAAACACTTGCAGATACAAAGACCAGAACAGAAATAATAGCTCATACACCATCTTCCTCAATCTCATGTGTTAAGAAATTTATTAAAGTAATTTTGTAATGCTGACAAACATTTAAGGCAAGATATATATATATATCACTGGGAAATTGGAGAAGTAGGCACAAGTATGTGTGTAGAGTCTGTTGGCTCAGTTACAACAAAATAATAAGAAAATTAAAATAACAGTCAAAGAGGAATTCTAACAGTACCAACATCAGCAAAATCCTGGAGGAAAAGTCAATCTGACTGACTCTTACTATTTATGGGTTGCTATGATTATAACATTGTGGAACCCTCATATATATTTGCAGGACGCCTGCATAAAGTTCTCTTGTTTTTCCACAAATTTCAAAAGGTTTTCACCTTTCTGCTTTATTTTTATAGGAGCAGGGCTATTGTGAATCCATGAATAGGTTGTAAGCTACTCCTCAACTCCATCTTAGTCCAAGTAGGATTTACATAATATCCTCTAAAAGCAAATATTTCAGTTCCAAAATTGACTCAGTTCTGTTACAAATCATCTGTAAAATCCAACTACATTTCTCTAAAAAAAAAAAAAGAAAGAAGAAGAAGAAAAAAGCATCTCTGCTGTATTCATCTCAGGCAAATTAGTTTCTTCAAAAGCACATGAGCATATTGGGAGAAACACTTGGAAATGATTGCTAAAGAGGAAGGTTGCATGGGGTACATCTTCTAAGACATTGAAGAATGGAAGCAAATGGGAGTGAATGAACAAATTAATGATTAAAGAAGATTTTTTTTTTATTTATTTATTCTGGAGGCTCTGTCCAGCTTGGCCTCCCAGGTTCGAGCAATCTTTCACTGTCAACATATGCCACGAGATTGATTCAATTAAGATTAGCAGCACTAGGGAAAAAAAGTGGCATGGTTTACTTTTGATTAGTATTGTCTTTCCTCCCATCTCACAGTAGCTGTGACCCCCTACAACCGAGATAGTTTAAATATATTAGATGATGAAAATAAGTCATTTTTCCAGTATGTGTAAGCACAAGAGGAAACAAGTTTAATCACCGCTTATATTTTAGATGCTTTTATGTCTCTGTAAGGATTCTCCTTTCCATTTCATATATTGAATTTAATTGACTTACAATTAACTTTTACTCATATCTAAAATCGTGGCAATGGTGTAGTGCTGGAAAAAAAAAGGGCAGGGTACTGAATACAGTTTACTGCATGAAGTAGTGTAATTCCCAATATAATTACCTTTGAAGGTGGATTAGTTTCTATCCCTCTTGCATCTGAAGTGCTTTAAGAGTATATAAAGGACACTTAGTTCCCATATCACACATTAGCAGGTAGATTACATTTGAAAATTAGCTGGTACTCAGGGTGTTCATCTCCCTGCTGTCACTAGCATGGCCTACATTTTCTGCTGGTACAAATGGGATAAACTGCCTCGAAAACAATAGAACGAGACGTACTTACAGTAGATGAGAATTTGACTGAAAGCCGGGTCTTTTTTTTTCCCCTTACATCAGAATGAAGAAGGAAGCTAATTCCCATATTATCCATTCTAGACAAAAGTATTATGGCATTTTTTCTATTTTTCACAGTCTCCTAGGACACAGAAAGATAAAATAACTTAAATCAGACAGGTATCCTAGTCTTCAAGCTAGCACAGATGATAATAGGTAAAGGAGTACCATTCACAGGTGTGGTTATGTTTCTGTCATTGTGCAAAAAGGTTCAACTGAATAGACCATAAATCTAGAACAGTGTAAATACATACAGTGCCTTTACATTTCTAGAGTCACCTATAAATTAAAGGTTAACTAATACATCTATTTTAATTAAAAACAATGAGAAAGAACAAAATCTCACCTCGAACTCTGCAGACCAGTGTCAACCAACAGCTTTTAGGAACGCTGACTTGGCCAGCCAGGGCCTGATTCTGACACAGCAGGGAAGTTTCTCCTGACTTCTAAGATTTCAATCATGGCACAAAGGTTTACTTAGCAAAAGTTACTTAGTAATACTCCCAGTGTTTTATAGAAACGCACATAAATCACCAGTTTTATTTTCCTGAGATACCTGGGGCAGGATCCTTGTCTGGATCTGTGCCAAATAACATTGGTCAAGGGCTGAGAGGTAAAGGACATAGCCTTTATCTTTGTCCCAAATTCATATTCCAAACCAGCCTCAGCATTGAGTGTAATGAAATCAGAAGTCTCAGTTGAGTCCCTGGTGGCATTAGTTCACATTATAAAATCATTACACATCATTTGACAATGTTGTGCACTGTTAGCATAGAGAAGAACTTGTTCTGTGTCTCTAGGGGGGACAGTCCCCACAGAAAAGATCAGGTTTGTGTGTGATGAGGAGGTGCAGGGGGAGTGCAGCTGGCTGGTTGATAATGAGCACTTTGATGTTTAGCGTTTCTACTCCCTTAACACTCATCAAGACCAATATTTGTCAGAATACAAAGAGGGGAAAAAAGTCAAATTGTTGTTTTCTAAAAGGGCAACTGAGTAACATTTAACTAGTACAAGTTTAAAGGGAAATTCAGATGTTGGAAAACACACAGAATCTATTAAAACACCTTTGTCTATTGCTATTCAAAACATCTTTGACTATTGCTGTGCTCGAACTTCAATGTAAAAACTAGGATGTTTTCCTATTTCTTTTCTCTTTTCCCTTTTAAAGACAGATTAACAGCATAACATCTGATCTCATACACTTGTCACCATAATACTCTCCAAAGGCCCTGAAAGACAATGGATCCTTCCAAGTCAAGCAAACGAGTGAATGTTTGCAGACTGGGTGTCTAACTACCCATCTGGGGGGCATTGGAAAACACAGCCAGCCTCAGCTCTTAGTCTGCCCAGCAGACTGGGCTGCTTATAGGCAGCCTGCACAGCTTGCAACAGCACCTCTTTAATTACTAGAAAAGAATCCTATCTTTAATTGCAGTTGAAAAAAAAAAGTCTCTTTGCAGATCACAGAGTATGTTTTTCTCAAGTGGGATGAGCCACAATTGTAATTGGAATATAAAAAAGGAAGGACAAATCACTAAGCAGTTCATTACTCGGTAGTTTTAGTTAAAAGCTATGCTGGCTTTTCAGTCATGGAAAAAAACACCATTCCCAAGAGCATGGGTGAAACTATCTGGACAGCTGCTAGAAAACCCAGTCCCCAGGGGTCACCTGAGCATCAAAACAAAAGGATGGTAAAGTCAGGTAAAGCTGACTGGAAGCCATCAATTAGCTACAGCATGAGTTCTTTCTCATGTTGGTCCCATGACAACTGAAGCAAGTTGAGACCAGACAGTTGTCCTGTCTAAGCCACATACTCCTACCCCCTGCCTTCCTGCTCCTCCAAGGGGATGAAATAGATCAGCTGGAGGTCAGGCAGGAGCCAAGGCCAGGACCGTGATGAGTAGAGAGGAACACAGGAGCCCTACTTGGACAGGTCTAACCACAGCAGAAACAGTGCCTTACTAACCTATGTATTGAACAGTCTTGGCTCCAGCCTACAATACCCATTACAGCAATTTAAGTGATTTACAGTAGACTGAAAAGCCTGTTGTCACCTTCCTTGACAGAAAATTTAGGATTGGAAAGTATCTGGATCTGAATGGTAGCCATCAGCCTGGGGTTCACAAAAGCCATGGCTCAAGCCTTGAATACCATTAACATCTGGATTTGGAGGCAATTTCATTTAGCAAGTTGTACTTCCTTCTGTGTCTTCCAGTTCTCAAGCTCTTTGATTTGGGCTTCTGCCTCATTTTCATACCATACCAAGGTTTGCTTTTATTGGTAGGACTAATGTTCTGATACAGCCTCACCACTCAAACAGACTGGGTTTTAGAGAGAGCAACCTTGCTCATGCTTACCGTGATACAACAAAATCAGGAGACCTGACAATACTAAACACGGTTTAGGTAACTATAGCAAGTTTATCTACTCTTCACCTCGGTGTAAATATTTTCAAAACAAAATTAGGGAATAAATAACTGTTCCAAATTGTTCCAAGCCTCTAAACGTTTCTGTTTTAAATTGCTTCTCCAGCAGCTGTAGTCTGGCGGTGGGGGTACAACGGGTATTGGAGATATCTGGCTTCATTCACCATTCGCTCTTAAATGGTGTAACAGTTTTATGGCCTTTCCCTAATGATCACCCATTGTGTAGTGGATTGCCAATCAAGGATCACTTAATGACAAAACAGAATAATTTAACCCCTATTCAAATGACAATACCCAGAATTGCCCACGTAAATGTCTTGACACAACAGAAAGTTTTTCAGCTGAATGAGGTAAATAACATTAACAAGCTATTATCCCATAGCTCTTCCTCGCCAGTTACAAAAGACCGACCTTTGAACTTTGAACTTTTTCTTTGACTGATCGCGGCCATAATAACATTTGTGTTAGTCACTTAAAACTGCAGGTGTAGCCACTTACAATACCCAATAAAACGTGTAGGCTTCAGGGGAGGAGAAACCCGCGCTCAGAGGAACCAAACTGCAAGAATTAGCAAGGGCATTTCAAAAGGATTAATGTCCCGTAATTCTCCCGCAGCAATGAGAGGCCTGACAAAGCCCTTGGCTGTGCTGTCCGTGTCCCACTGGGAACAGCTCCCTCCAGCTCCCCAGCAGTGGCCGGAGCTGCGGGGATGCCCCGCACTGCCCCGCCGAGCCTCCTCTGCCCCGGGGGCTTGGGGTTCGGGTGATGCCTCTCACTGACCGTCTGCTTCTAAGGTTACCTTGGGAAATGTCACATTTTGAGTTGCTAAGTCACACAGATAGTCTTAAAAAAAAAAAAAATCGTTAGCACTGCGCTACTGTACATACCACCAAGAAACAAGCGTGGAGAGTGCACAGGACACTGTTACCTTTTTCCAGCCAGGGAATCACTTCGTGTAGGTGACTGATGATGAGCTTGTGGAAAAGGTGAAACCAAGTGGTTGAGTATGATGTACGAGCCGGGAACTGATGGGCAGGAGGTCTACAATCTATGCCTGCTCCTTCAGTGGAACTTCTTGGAACAGACTTAGGAAGAGAGAGGAGGTATTTTCAAATCGGATACAACTCCTAAGGATCTGCAATAGGCCAATGGGCATTTTAGGAGCCCTACAGGAACTAAAATGAGTGATACGTTGCTTTCTTTAAACCACAGCGGTGAACTGACACAGCATAAGAGGCAACCACTCTGCACCTAATTCCCCGCCTTTGATTTGAAAGTGAATGAAAAGACAACTTGCATAGCAAAAGTAACACATGCCACGCAGTTCCAGGACAGTAAGGTAGGTACCTTACAGTTTCCTTACAGCAAAAATAAGTAGATGCTGTTTTTCACAGAAGGTGAATTTTAAAGGCAAATCAGTACAACACAGCCACTTATTGGAACCAGATTTTAAATTTGCACAGTACTTATAAGACTTGCCTTGCAAGAACAGGCACAATATATTTTGATTTATTTTGACAGTCTGAAATAAGCCACCTACAACCCAGACCAAAGTTTTAACATTATGATCAATTCTGTACGAAAAATATGCACAATGTATTTGTCTAGTAATAAATTTAAAGAAATTTGAACACAGTCGTGGATATGCTGCAATTACAGCAATAAGGTAAGTTGATAAAATAAAGTGTTCATTTGAATAATTCCTGCAGATCTATTTTAAATAATTGAAATAATAACTTTATTACTGTTTTGAGTTGAAAAAAATAATATCTAATAATGTAATAACATTTTAGATAATTAGTATGTAACAGGAACTAATCTAATGTAAGAAAAAATGTAAAAGAAATCAAATATTATTATGAATGGCCACTTGATCATCACCAGCCTCTAGGGGAATTTGGGAATTCTAAACCTACACTGCTTTAAAGAAGCTTTTTTTTTTTTTTTTCCATTTTTTCTAATGATGCCTCACAAAAACAGACTGCACCCTGACCTCATCAGAAAGGGCACACAGATCTACTCTCTTGAGTAGCTCCTATAGTCACATGTCATAAATATTATAGGAAAACAAACAAACAAACAAACAAGAAAAAAAATCAATATTTCACACCTAATAACCAACTAGATAAGTCCTAAAGTCCTGGTCATGGAACCCTAGGCCAGAACTGGAGGTAGAGTTCCTGTCCTGGTGCATAAGTACTCAGAAATTCAAATTAAGCCATCTCTCTGTAATGTCAGAATGGATAGCTCACAGATACAAATGGGGTTCAGCAGACCTACCCTTTTCAGTCACTACTTTAAATAAAGGACAAGTTAGGAGTTTCCAAAAGACCATGAATCTTTAGCAGGATACCTGAATGAGATGGTCTTTAATCATGAAAAAAAGACACAAATGCACCTCCACGACAAACACATTTCTGGCAAGTTCAGTAGAGATGATAAAGGAAGAAGGAAAGTTACATTTTTTTCTGGGAAGAAACCAAACACCTGTGTTCCTAGGCAGGCATGTCTCATTCTCTGTGCTTCCTTTGCAAGGAGAAAATATTGCAGCATTAGAGCTACCAGGGCAACCAGGCCAGAAACAGTTCCCACTCAGAATCCTCCAGCTGCAACTCAGTTAGTAAATCTGGACCCTACTATTATATCACACACTTTGATGAAGAGAATGGAAAAAAAGGCTGCAATACAATTGCAGTGCTGACTGATTCAAAACCAGGCACTTCTCACAGCTTCTGGGGCAAATGTATCCATCTCCAGCAAGGCATGGAATCCCACTGCCATGGTTTCCTTCCCAATTTTCATTAACCTTCTTGTGTTTAACATGAAACACACCCACACACTGCACCAGAAATAATTATGTACTGCACGTGATAGGTTAGGAATGCTTCAAATAATGGCCCACCGTGTCCCTGACATGACTAGCAAAGAGCTGAGGAAGAACAAAGAAGATTTTTAAAGACACCTACACGTATTCTACAGGTTGACATCACTTCAGATGTCAGCTATGGAATAGGTATGTTGAACACACTTGTACATTGTAGTACTTTAGGGCAAAAGAATCACAAGAGAAGTTTAGGAAAGTACCAAATATTCAAAATCACTTAAAGCCCCTGCCTTTGCCATCAGACATACACAAACTACTCTCCCTTCCAACAGGGCTCTCTCAATTTCCCCAGAATCCCTGTTGTATGTCACTTGAACCGGTGTCAGCTACAAACACTGACCACGAAGCCCCTCGGTGTGATGCTCCAACGTGCTGGGGGTGAAGACACACACATAATGTCGCATATGGATCTGACATTGTCTTATCTCAGGCCTTTTGCTGCCGACATTTGTCACCAGCTCAAAACTTACTATAGCCACCATCTCCGCCTAAATTTACAGACGCGTTTTAATTAACGGGGGAAAATGCGTTTATCTCCTTCGAGCAGCGCCTGGGTTTCCAAGCGTTTGTTATCTCCGGTGTGAGATTTGGGCTGACAAGAATCAACGCTTCCCACGCCGCAGCTCCGAGCCGGCGGCCGGGCAGGGAAGGGAAGGGAACGGGGAATGGAGCGGGGAATGGAGCGGCTGCTGGAGCTGCCGCTGCCTAACCGAGCCCTGCTTACACGAGTGTGCAGAGCACATCTGCCTGGGCTCTGGCAGCTGGGGCCCTGTGACCAATTCAGCGCCTGGGAGTGAAATTAAGGGTAAAGGGTTTAATTGTGAGTAAACAATACCGCATTAAGGAGCGGTAAACACAGCAGCAGGGACCGAGCGACCGAGCGTTCAATCACAGATGTGGCCGCTTCGGTGCCTTCGCTGACGACCTCCCCCGTCTGCACCGTGCGAGGGGCTCTGGGCGCTCCTGCTCATTCACATGCGCCGCTTCCTCGCCCTCCTGCCCCGCAAACGCCCCCGCCCCGGGGGGTGCGGGTGTCCCTGATGGGTGCCCCTTCCCCGGTGCCGGGCAGCCTTGGCCCCACCGAGGCACTGCTGCTGCGGGGAACGCGACACGGCCCAGCCCGCACGCCTGCAGAGGGACAAACAACGCGATCAGACAGCACCAAGAGCGTGCCAAACACCTCCAATCTTTTTCTTAAATAACAACGTGCTTTTTCTAAAATTGTTGTCTGACTAAATATGTGTGTCACGCACCCACAGGCACACAGGTTTGAGCAACCTGGGCACAGACTATTTGGGAACAGAGACGTGGAAGGCATGAATATTTACCCGGATTCTGACTGCCCTTGAGCAGGTTGTCTCAGCTTTCCGGAGGTAAATCTGAGGAGCCAGAGCAGTTGCCGCCACGACCACTGGGCCTTAGTTTCCTTCTTCACAAAATGGGAAGAGTTCCGATTCATGTGAGCAGGAAACTGTGGGGATCATCTGCAGATCCTGTGAAACGGTAAAACACACACACCAGCTGAATAAAGTTTATGAAGGAAGACACCGAATTCTTCATCATTTTGTTTCTTCGTTTTCCCTTTACTCCCATTCTCATTGTTTATTGATTTTTGTTTCCAGCTGACATACAAGCGACAGCCTATATTAAGACAACAGCAGCTGAAGCATCAGTAAAGTCAACATCACTATATACCATTAAGAAATCTGCTGTTTGATGATGCACATTTACCACTCCAAGAAGTGCCTTAGGGAACTACAACCACTTCTGAAGGGTGACTAGTACTAGGTGGGTGGGCTTCAAAAAATACCGCTCTGCGTGATGTCCAGTAGGAGAATCCCTTTCAAAAACAGTAAGATGAATGAGCTGTCATCGACCCACTTAATTCCCTGCTTTGCAGGACACTCACAAAATGGGCAAAGGACAGTTCTGGTTTGTTCAACACATGATAAAAATGCACAAAAGGTGATTGACATGAAGAAACTGCAAATGTGGTAAACTAAACATATGCTTCTGGAAGCACCAATCTACTAGAATAACTCAGTCGTGTGTATCCTCTAGCTGCTGAAAGACTAACCACCACTTTAAAACAATTGAAATCCCTATATATTGTGAGTATAAGCTTTTAATTAATTTGCCATATTACATGTATCAACAGCTAGACAGAAATGGAGCTTAACAGCAATTTATCTTCAATCTGGTTTTGAAGCCAACACAAATATTTCTTCATTTCACTCTGCTTTTGACTCACTATATAAGTAGAAGCAAAAGGGCCCAAACCACTTCTGACATTAACGTCATAAAAGGTGTAACCTGGTTTAAATCAGTGCCATTGACTCTTCTTGTGCCAGCAGTGAACTGGGATCCCTTTCTTCACTTGTGGCACTCTGCAATTTAAAAGAATTTGATGTAATAATAATTATGAATGAACTCACGAGACTCTCACTCTCACATGAAGTGTCACAGGCAACATGCTTGCATGGTCCCAAGGCTTCCTACTGATTGCTAGGCAAAAACCTTTCCCCTTCCCTGTTACAGAAAATCAGCTGTGCTCTCTCACCAAACCTACATGCACCGTACAAACCCCACACAAAAGTTCCCACCGAGGTGCTCCCACTTCTCCTGAATCCACGGTGGAACAGAAGCTTCTGGTCCATGCTGACAGTAGCTCCTTCCCTTAATGCAAGCCACGGAGAGAATAAATCTCCATCTGGGCCTCAGCTTGCTGATGAGTAGCACATGCTCATCAAGGCTACTAGTGGTGTAACTGAGTAGAGAGGATTAAAACCAAAACATGACAAGCCACAATACCACCACCTTCACACACACATATAAAGGTTACAAAAAACCCAAACACTAAAAGGAGGAACATGCACAGGGATAAAGGACTCCCCTGCTTATTCTATCCAGGCTTTTCACCAAGATTTTCGAGATTTCCACCAAGAACATTACCAGGGTTTTGTGCTGGTCAACACAGGCATATACCTGGCCATTCATTAGCGTTTTACTACCAGAGCTCTTAGCCGAAGCTTGAAGTGAACAAGTAAATGAGGAATTTCCTCTGCTATTTAGCTCCATACAAGTATTAATAAGGCAACCCTCCAAAATCAAGATGCTAGATCTGAGGAATGGTTATGGAAGGGCAGAAACCTTCAACAGAGACTTAGGTGAAAAGAAAGATGCCTTCCTGAGACAGCTGGTCCGTATTTGTATTCTCCAGTTTATTCAGTCTTCCTCTGATTATTTGATTAGCTCTTCACTTTTTTAATGAGTGTAATCCCACAACTCCCCAAGCATGCACACTACACAACCTGTCCCTGGAAATTGTCTCCCTCTTCCTTTTACAAAAGCTCCCTCACAAACAAACAGACTGCTCCACGCTGTACACACATACCCATGTAACTAATACAATTTGCCAATTTGCCAAAGGGTAAAAACCTAAGCTCCCTTTATTTGCCTTGCTGCCGAGTGATCTCAGCCCCAGTGACTAAGAGTCAAGCAGCGAGCTGTGGGGAGATGCCATGCTGCAGCTAAACTCACCTCAGCTGCAAGCAGCAGAGCTGCCATCTTGCTAATCAGCTTTAATTTAGCTGTCTCACAGCTTCATAAGTAAATAAAGACTTACTTAGTGTCAGAAATATCAGTATTTAACTGTAGAGTTAAAAAGTATGGTAATTAAAAGAGTGCCACAAGTCACAGCTCGGTGCAATCCTAACAGATTGTAGGGTTTGCCTTTTTGAACCTCTCAGCACGTTTAGAAACTTGAGTAAAACAACAAAAGGTGTTAATAGCTTTAAGGGGAGCACCATGCTGATAGATTACCCATTATGGTTATCCACTCACAGCGAAATGGCAAATAGGTTTGATCAATTCGATTTTAATGTAAAGTGAACTCGAAAAAAACAGCAATGAGCAAAGAGAAGACCTTTTGTTGCTAATGTGTCTGAAAAAAAGCACTTAATTGAGGTCATAATAATATTAGCAGTTATCACCATCAATAATTCAGCCTTATTTATTACTACATGGTAAAGTTCTGTCAAACAGGAATTGTTCAGGCTTTGTTATACATGTTAACATGAAGCTAGCTGTTGGATGATTGGTATATATTTCACCAGCTGCTCAAAACTGCGGGATAGCAAGAACTAATGATATTCTTTCTTGGTCCTTGCATTACACAATAGTTAATTTGCTGCGTGCAGAAATATACGTTACAAATATAATAGTCCCACATAAAGTATGCGTAATAAAAAAAGCATTATATCTGAAACAGTGACTGACTAATCTTGCCTGAGCTATCTGTCATATGGAAAACAATTTCAATTCCTGCATGATTTAGTACTCCTACAGCAGGAGAAACATAAATTCTGCCTCTTCACACAGTTCTAGTCACCTGTGATTAGTTATCTTTAAAAAATCTAAACGAACGTATAATTGTACAATTATAGATGCAAACTCCAGTGTTAAAATTTAAAATGTATTAGTCTCATAAAATGGCTCATTAATCTCTAGGTCTTAAAGGACATACTTGTCCGGTAATGAGCCAAATGCAGGAAATATGTGTGTGGTGGTGGATGGGGGAATTTTAACTCGTATTATTTTTTTTTTTTAACCTTAGAATAATTTTATTCCTACAAAATCTGTTTACGAAACACGAAGAAGTTGTCAGTGACAAAGTCAGTTGTAGTTCTCTGGTCATTAACTATGGAAATAAGCTGTTTTGAAGAGATTAATTTTTCCTTATACACGATATTCATGGATTTATAACAGCTATATAATTACTGACTGGAACTGCAACCAGAAAGGTTGGGCAGGCGTATTGATCTTTCCCTATCTGCTAATGACCGCTTCTTCCCTGTGCTGATGGCAGGAAGCCTTCTATTAGGTTTTTACCACCTTCCTTAAGGAAAAAAAGAAAGAAAGGGGAAAAAAAAAAAAGGAAAAGAAAGATCATAGGAGCACCTGAGAAAAACAAAGCTTATCCCACTTAGAGACTGTCAGGCAGGGGCATTAGACACTGCAGCGTTTGGTGCGGACGGCACGGGACCCCAAATTCAGGGGCGGAGCGAGGAGCAGGGCTCGGGGGCAGAGGCGAGCGAGCGCCGGGGGGTGATGGATGCAATCCCTGAGCGGGAGGGAGCCCGCAGCCCCTCGGAGAGCTAATCCACTTGGCAGCGGCGAGATGGTTCCTTGAAGGAGCTAAAGTAGGCTGACACAATGGCCTGCGAGGCATTAAAATGTAGGAATTAAAAACTGTTAAATTGCACAGAGGGATTCTTAACCTCAGCCCTTTGGCAACACAGTGATGTTTCTTCCCTTTTCTTCTCTCTCGCCTCCTCTTGAAAGTGCCATACACAGTAGATTTATTTTTTTTCCAGATGCCTCACTGATCAGACCCCACTAATTCTGGATGCCAGTTGCCTGCTGCACACAAACCCCGTTAATGATGGCTATAAAGCGTCTGAAAGAGTGCCTCGAAAAATAACTTCCCTTCTGCTCCTGGCCCTCTCCCTGCCCTATTCCACAGCAGTGCTCAAAACAGCCGTCACTCAAAAGCACATCTGGATTCACAGATCTGGACCTTTTGATCCTGCAAATGTAAGAGCTCCAGACAAGCCTCCCTCTGCAACTGGGGCTGTGCAGATTCCCCACACCATTTCAATGAGAAAGGTGAGGCTCTGTGTTGTTTAAATGGACAAGCAAATGTTCAAAACGATTTTAAACTGGGGACCATTATTGTTTGCCCTGGAGCTTAAATGGATGTGGGCTTTCTTTTTTTTTTTTTCTTTTTTTTTTTTCTTTTTCTCTCCCTGAAACACAAGTTATCCTCAGGCTCAACAAACTGACATGTGGTTCCTGACAATAATAGGGTATCACTCAGCCACTTTGTAGAGAGCTGCCAAAAGAGACTCTTCTTCCCTAGCTGGTGGGTTGGTTTGGGGTTTTTGTTGTTTTTAAACACCGTGACATTTTAAAAGTTATTAGAGCATTAATGCTGCTTTTTAATGAATAAAGCTTTATAAAACTACTGATATGGAATTAACATAAGTTTACCTCTCAATGCAAGTCTCTTTTTTTTCCTATTTTACTATCCATTACTTCATTAAATCAACACTGAAAAAGACTAGCCTTGCCAAATTTCTCACTGCACATTCCACTGTTTGCCCATGACAGTATTTGAATGTGCTTATTATTTCTAGTAAAGCCCTTATCATTTTCACTGTGAAATTTAAATCACCCTGATCCAACTCTTCTTAGCTAAAGTCAGCTTTATCAACCACAAGAGATGTGGGATTTTAAAAAGATCTGAGTAAATTCACATTGTTTGGATAAACTCATTCAGGGGGTTCAGCAAATGAAAGCTGAAATAGATATGTATTCCAAGGAGGTTATGGACTGCTCAAAAGCAAAGAAGTTAAAACATAATTAAAAAAAAAATAAAGTTAATATATCAGTATCTTTTTAATGAGGGCATTCAGAACCCAGAATTTGAATTGGTATTTCTATGCCTCCACAATAATTTAAGTGAAAAGTAAATAAAAAAGAAAAAAACCAAACAAAACAAACCACCCAAGAAACAACAACCCCCCCTCCCAAATATTAAACTGTTTACACAAAGATATTTTTTCTCTACAATCCACTCTGCTATGTTATCTGGTCAGTGTTGTTCTATCAAAAAATGTTAAGGGCTGCATTTATGCATTATCCCACAATTTAAGTAACTGTGTATCATGTATATTTTAAACCATCTCTCTGTAGTTTTAATTATCTCAGTCTGCAGGGACAAAACGCAGCTCCCATGCCTGAGACCGAAATGAAAGTGCTGCACGCTGACAGCTAAGATGTCTGTCCTAGCTTGTTGAGATTTCCTGTAAAATTTGCATTGAAAAGGCAGCTTTAAATATACTTAAAATAAAAAGAGCATTTGCATCTAATTTGCTACACTTGCAGTATTAAAGTTTTATCTGAATAAAGACATGTCAAATGGATTTATATAGTTAAGCTGATAGCTTTTAAAGTCAACACAGTAACATCAGCTAAATTCAACAAAGTAATGGCAGCAGCTAATGGCATTTATTAGTTTATCATCATTTACTTAAAAACCATAACGCAGATCATTTTATTTTCACATTACTGTTTGTGATTCTTTGACTCAGTTTGTATTGATTCTACAAATTATGGCAGAAACTGACATTTATCTTACAGAGTTTTCCAAGCTATAAATGTTGGCTTTAGTGGGAAGCAATTGAACACTTGCCACACAATGGTTTGAGCCATGCTAGAAACAACCATCTTCAAATAAACACATTTGGCAACCATTTTAAAATACGATTGTTGCTTGTCTGATAATGACAGAAGGGTTTTTGTTACTGATAAGGCTCTTATTACAAACCACTGCCTATGTAATCTACGGCTTGATCACACAACGTGCTAAGCCCACTCACCCCAACCCAGCAAAGAGCTGAAGCATTAAGCTTTGTTTTGAAGATATGCATAATAGCAAGCAAGTCTTTTTACAGTGCTTCTCTTCTGCAGATGTCAAAGAACTTCACAAAAGAGATCAGCACTGTTTACACAGAGGGAAACTGAAGCTGAGAGAATCCAAATCGCACCCAGTGCTGCAGCGGGACTTGATGCTGTGAGTCCCAATTTAGTGTTCTGCACATTGTGTTTTACTGCCACTTTATACTCTCCTGTTGACTTCAGAGTGTCATCTTCACTTGCCCAGACTTCAGTGGGGCTAGTCGCCAAAAGCATGTGCTAATGATAAAGATAGTTGAAGGGGTCTAAACGTTTACAAAACAGTCTCAATTCAGCTATTACTGCCTGTTTACCCTTCTTTTTAATAACTATTGCTGAAGCCTGGATTTACCATGAAATACTTATTAATATTTTATTGCTACAGTAAAAACTTGGCTCACACATAGCTTGGTTTGTAAATATTTTGGGGGTGGACACCTACGTGTCAACACTCAGTTTTACAACTGGATTTGAAAACAACATCAAAAGTTTCCAAACATGAGATCTACTCTTCTCCTCGGTGACATCTATGCTTGTTCTTCAGTAGAAGAAAAAAAATCCAGCTGAGCTGGGGTTTATTTTCAGAACTATGCAAGGAGGTCAACATTCTTTCTAACAGGAGGCCCATGTCTAATTCCCCATGTCATATCCTAAACCTTTAATTCCAAGGAATCACCAGCTTCTCTCTTTCTCCCTCTCTCTCTTTTTTTTTTCCTTTGGTAGCTAACCATATTCCCAAGAAAAGTGACAATCCCAAGTCACATTTGGCAAGAATTTGAAACGATCATGCTTTGTTCATGCCATTTATTATAATTCTCCCATAGCAATGGGCTTTGTTCTACTGTGTCCTCACCCTGAACTCTGGCTTCTATTTCAGCACACATTTGTAATTCTCTATCCCTGGACTGAAGAGCACAAACCTCTGGCTCACCAGAACAGCCTGAGACAGCTGGAGCAATGGATTCTGAGGCATACCCATCCTTCTTGAATCACCATCTCAGAGCTGGCCAGCTTTCTTATGTGTAAGTGCTGGATCAGGCAAAAAGGAAAGAAAAGGAACTAAAAACTGTATTGACCTTTACTTGAAGCTCCAGTCTGACCTCACTCAATTCAACAGGAATTCTGTTCTGATTTAAACAGTAGCTGGATCAAATATTTATAAGGTTTTATTGAAGAATACAAAAGAAAAACTACTGCAAATATTAATTTTGGTGAAAAAAATTTGAGTAAAAACATTAATTCTTTTTCTTTATAGGGTCTCTTCCTTCAGCTCAAGAAATAAAATTGTAACCTACTACAAATGCACACCTTATTTTACAGCTATTTCAGTCATGCTGGACAAAATGACAACCCAACAAGTCTCCACTGCGCCACAGAGAAATGAGTTCTCCTTGGGACTGGAGGGGAGACAGTGCCTCTAGCAAGACACCTCCAACAGGGAATATTACAGCACAAGTGTTCTGAAACAAAAGGCCAGAACCTGGTGGCTACAGCACTGCAACCACCACCACTGCTTAAGAAGTAGGGCAACTTAAAGGAGGAGAGATAGTTATATTCAAAGTCAGAGAGAAAAAAACAAGCCTCTTGGTTTTCATCCAAATGCAAATAGAAAGCCAACCCTGCAGCTGAAGAACTGGTTCCTGCCAGCTCCACCTGAGAAACAGGGCATTTTGCACAGTAGTAGTTAGAGCCTCCACATGGCTATGAGGTACAGCCCCGAAGCAATTTGGTTTGACCTGAAAACCCCAAGGCATGAGAGAAGTTTCCCATCCCTGATCACAGTCATGGGCTGGAGGAATTCTTCTGAGCACTGATCCCTCTGGAGTAACACGAAGCGGAGCAATTTCACTAAGTTCATGTCATTTCAGTTGCATCTCACTATGTTATGGTGAGTTTTCCTTTTTATTTCAGTCATCTTATACTTCAGAGAGCTCATTCCTAACTTGTGCTAGCAATGGCCATTCTCTGCTTTCGTTCTCTTCCACTGAGGCCCTTCCTATCCCACATAGCAAAGAAACAACAGCACCCCAGCTGGTGTCTATACTGTAGCAGGCAGGATAATGTCAACCAGACATAGGGCCACATCCTCAACCGATGCAAATTATCCTAACTTCATTTACTTCAGTGGAGCTCTTGGTGTTTTCTATCAGATAAGGATGTGGACTTTAGCATTAATCATGTGCAGAGCAAAACCCCACCATTTCAAGCTTCATTATGAAACAAGTGCTACATTAGCACTGAGCATGGAAAATCTCAGAATTTCCCTTTAATGATCTTGAAGATTATGTGCAGCAGGAAAGAAGAAGTGGAAAATCTGTCATAAATATCACTGAATATTTTTAATAGCTAAAAGCTAGGCTTTCTTTAATACTCTTGCCTGAAAAAACACCCTAGAGTCTATTCATTAACTAGGAAGCAAGGGGATTGGTTTGTCATTTTACTATGCCTGTGAGACAGAACACGACAGAGAGACAAAGTTCTCAATCCCAGAGACGGCACAAGCTAGGAAAACAAGTAGATGGGCAAGCAGAGCCATTTTAAAATATAGTATATATAAATATGGAAATAACTCTGGAAAAGTCTCAGGATGCACTTATTAAATATTGTCTGTTGCAGCCTGTTCTTTACTCAGCCTTGGCAACCCTTTTAGTCACTACACATCATTTGACAGCAGCAGGAAATACCTGTGATGGTGACTTGCTTCCCAGTATCTCTAGTGACAGCTGGAGACAGCTTACATGAGTGGAGTCTGCAGTGGACTCCCCCGCTCCCTGATCATGTGTTGTAGGTGCACAGAACACTGTAATTCTAAGCAGGCATCAGAGGCTGCTGCTTGAATTGACTGTTACTTCGACTTTACAGTGAAAGAAAACATTCCTTAGTCAACCTTTCCCAAGCCCTGGTCTGGGTTCATGCACTATCCCAGTTTGCTCCAGCACATGTGCATCTCCCAACAACAACTGAGGTTGGCTTAGGCTTGAAGAAAAAGCTGTAACACCATCCTGATCTCAGAACAAAAGTGGAATCCCATTTCCCATCAAAGCAGACACAGAGATGGAAGATGTTATAGCTTTGTGCACTGTCTCAGCATGCTCTTATGAGTCTAAGGCACACTGACACAAAATCTTGAGAAGTGTCCACGTAATGAGAATAGTGTTTGACAGGTGGACATAAAGAGCTAGTCAAGAAGGTTGTAGCTGTGATAGTGTTTCTACAAGGACAAAAACTTACTTCTTTAGATGGTTGTGTGAAATAAAAACATCTTCTCTCTTTCACAGGAACTGGAAGTCTATGAATTCCATGTTATTTGCTAAAAAGAGAGAAACAAAAAATGTTGTTGAATATCATCTTCCATGGGAAAGGAACTAAGCCAGTATGTAGTGCTGCATTTCACTGAAGTTTTTAACAGAAATACCCTGAAAAGCTACCCTTGGAAAAAAAAAAAAAAAAAAAAAGAAACTGTCAAGTACTGCAGCCTTTGTAAAAATTATCAGGTTAATTTGAATGCATTTGGGTGACAGTTAGAGGAGTTTTTTGCTTGGCTAAATTTTATTACACTCCCAAATCGTGCTGCCGAACATAATTTCATTTGCACTTGTCTACAAAAAATCTTTGTATCTCTATTTCCACAAAACTTTATGCACCTTGTAACCTTACCCCACAGAAATCTTTGAATTTAGAGAAAACAGCCCTTTTTTCTTTCTTTCCCTTACAGCCTGTTAATGAAAGTTAATAGGCTGTAATAATAAAGTTTGCCCTCTTTTTGGAATCAAACTTTTGCCAAACAAAAAACCAGGACAACAAAATCTTCTCAGAATGAAAGGAATGAATATGCAAACTACACAATTACAAATAGGCAAATAGAAAGAATAACAATAGAATTGTAATTAAAACATTACCATTTACTTCACTGACTCATTTCATGCTCTCCTTCTCCTCTTCAATCTTTCATTTAGAGTTGAAAGAAGCAACAGAAATGTCTCGGTCTCAGCTGCTCACCAGTAAGGCCTAAGACTTACAGAGGAAGTCAGTTCTATCTGTGCATGGCCTGTGAGCTCCCATGTATGTGTTTACTGAAGGATGGTTCCCACACAGCCATTACACTGCATTTTTAATATCAAAGATTCAGGTCTCAAGAAACTGTTTTACTCACTTATCACCAAATAATGTGCCAAGATGAAAAAACTATCTCCAGTGATCTGCTAATCACTCTTTCCTACTAAGGTCTACTCTATTGTCTACATTTGAGATAATGAATATTAAAATTGCACAATTCATCCCACAGGGTGTTCTTCAAATTATACAGAGCACAATAGAGTCCCCCTCCTTGCTGCTGAAATTCCACCTTCTTCAGGATGGAAACAGAGGAGATATGGATGAGTGGAACATAACATTGTGCAGCAAAGAGGGGAGGAGAAACCTCCTCCAAATATAGCAGGGCAATCCTTTAATCCCCCAGAAAAATGAAAAGGTTCTTGGATCTTTGCAGCCTAATTTGATATCATCTGCCAGTGTGCACAAAATCAAACATGTCTGTGTGTGAGCCACAGCTGGCCAGTTGCATGCAAACAGGGCAGGTTGTGTAAATAGTGACAAGAGCAGCATGCAAGCTGTTGAGCCTCACACACATATTTGGATACAGGAGAGAAAGGCCTATCTTACATGAGGAGAACAAGCACATACTTGCATGTGTGGGTCCAGATGACAACCCTCCACCTGACCTCTAGAACACCACCCCAGAGAGGTGAAAGGCAGCATCAGCCTGGCTGGCTGCTGACCAGGTGTCCATCATGTCTTGGTTTGTAGAACCCCAAGTGACAGTTCTCTGGAAAAAAGTGAATGACACAGGGCTTCAGTGGAGTTTGGTTTTATAATAACATTGTTTCCAAATATTAAGCAATAATTTTTTAGAATGGCAAAAATTGACAGACATTAAATTTGATCAGAGCTTCTGAAAGTGATCCAAAATGGAAAACTCCTGGTGGGTTTGGTGAGAGAAGAGACCCAGACCTAAGGTGTTTTCAAAGGTTTTAAAAACTTTACTTCAAGAAACTTCCAGCTCCAGAATCAAACAGAAAATCTTCTCCAAAAACCTATCCTAAGCCACATGTTCATTTGTAATTAGACAGGTAGAATAATTAGCTCACAATTCCATGCCTTTTTCAGACCAAAAGAGAATCTCCTACATTTCACCTAAAAACCAGAAGCTGCTGCCAGTGGGGCAGCATAGAGGTGGGTACGTCCATACTCTGCAACATCAGTGGTAGCTCAGCATCCCCTTCCCTCCCATCCAGAACTTCTCTGGCTCTTACAAGATCAGGCCTTTAAAAGAAATGGAAAAATGCAGTCTGTCGTGTTAACATCCTCCTTCTTTAAGATATACTGTACAGGTCATAACTTATCCTTTTTAATAAAAAAGAAATAAATTTACCTTTCGAGTGTCATTTCTGACCACTGCTGCCCCTTTGCTAAAGCCACAGGGCTTCACAGTAGACAGCCTGATGGAATTCCAGTTCACAGCTTAATTTTCCTCCTGATAAAAGAGACAAAAAGTTCCTTTCAGTAAAAATAAAATTTAATATGGTCCGCAAATTTGATATATTACAACCTCTGACCTCAGCTTAATTGTTCACAAAGGGCTAACGGTACTGCTGGCAAGTAAATGACTTCTACAGAGTGTTGCAACTCTGATAGCTGAAGAGAAGGGGAGCAGCAGTCTGACAGATAATCAAAATTTTTAATGTGAACCATAGTGAGAGAGGTTATCCAGAGCACACCCAGACTGTAGGAGCCTTCCACAGCTGCCATAGTAGCTCCTTAGGATGAGAAATGCTTAAACATCATCCTCACTCAACTTTGTTAAGTGTTACTGCTGTTAGTCACCAACCAATACAGTCTGACACTTCACAGCAACAGACAGCAACGACTGTGATCTGCAGAGACAGAAACATGCTGCTTAAATTTCTTTGAGGCCAAACCTGCCCCCAGTTCTGTGGCCCTCAAGAGCTTTTCTTAGAGTTTGACAAGGAACCAAAGGAAAGAGTATGAAGACAAAAAGAAAGGAGTAATGCAAAAACACCCACCACTGGCCCGTGGCAGCTGACCCTTTGAAGGCTACTGCAGAGAGAAGGATTTTAGTGAGGCAGCTGGTTCTCCCACTGCTCACACAGGGGTGCAAAGGGCCATAGATGACAAGGCAAAGGCAGGGTGGAAGAGAGGCAAGGGGAAAGAAGTTATGTTTGTCCTGGCTGTTTTGATTTGAGAAGTTAGGGAAGGACCAAATTTGTCCCTGACTCTCCTCTTCATGTGCTGTGCTGATGAACACAGAAGAGGCCTATGTGCCCTCAGAGCTGGTATGCAGAGAGAATGAGCTCAGAGTTTAAGGGACTGTCTTACCAAACAGGTCCTTACATCCCCCTTCTACACCCAAATCAAATTACTCTGTGGTCAGGAAGGCAGCATGATCCATATTATTATATTGGACAAAAGCAGGAAAATCACATAGCTGTCCCAGCAGTTGATTTGGTTCCTAAAAGAGAGATGGGTCAGGGGCTTACACAGATGAGTAGGTGCTCACCTGCAGAGTCTGAAGAATTCTTGTTGCTCCAGGATATTGAGAAGCAGTAACGAAAATCTGGGTAACTTTTTGCAGCTATATAACTTCCTAAAAGAGCAAACTGATTAAAAATACAGTACAGCATGCATGCTGTACATGTCTATAAAGTGAGGGTACTTCTGAAGTGCTGAACTGGGCATACATTTGCACCTTACCAGGCACAGGTCGTTAGCAGATGTACTTATACAGAAAGTGCTGAATGCAGTTTCCTCCTTCCCCTCCTGATTGAGTCTGGGGTCAACAACATCAAATAGCTCCCACAGAGAGCACTTGCAGCCCCTCGAGACCACAGACAATTGCATTTGTTCTGGCAACTGTCACTCCCTCTCAGGGTCTACTCCACAGTGGGTTGCCACTCAGGAGCTAAGGCTTGCAGCACAGAGGAACCCAACCTGTACTCCACCAGAAAAAGGAATTAAAAACCCCACCTGCCAGCTGAGAGGGTAAAAGCTTGATGCCTCCTCCCTAAAACATCGATGACAACAACCTCTGTGCTATCCTGCACAGACACTCTCCAAGCCACAGAGGGATCCATCCTCTTCAGGATCACCCTTGTGAACACACACACAAGGAGCAGCAGCACATCCAGAGACAGCACACTGACTCTGCTATGCACCATTAACAGTCACATTTGTTTGGCTTCTTGACCGGCAAAAAGGATGGTGAAAGTTGTACCTGTCTTCATGTCGGGGAAAGGCAGCTGAGCTACCCACATAGGCAAGAATGTTTCTAGATCAAAGGATGCCTGCTGCTCAACACAGCCAAAATCACTAGGGTCTTCCTAAATTAGGGATGCTGATATATCCAGCAGCAGCCACTAGTCATATTGGCTGTCTCAGTGTCACTGGAAAGCAACTACCAAAGCCTTCAGAAGTTCATATTTCAATTTTAAAGCTGAGGCTATTTTAGCTAATGTCCCCAAGGCAATTGTCTGGTCAAATGTCAGAGTTTATATTGCTGAAGGAAATCATGATGTTTATGAGATCTCTGCAGTTTGGGAAGCACATTAGACTCCACTTGAGCTATTCAGATTATACTGTGCTGTGGATATCTTCTTTTTTACTCTGTGTTGAGAACATATCTCAATCTCCTCGTATTCCTATGAAAAACTGAAAATACCTCTCTCTGTCACTTTTAAATATGAGTTTCATTGCTGCAGGATTTTTCCCCCACTAATTCACTTATTAAAAAAAATAAAAATAATCTTTCAAATGATGTTGTTTCTGTATGCTTTTGAGTCTGATATCCTGCAAATCAGTAATTCATTTACTTTTTCATTAGCAAAACATTGCTTGAATTTTCATCTTCTGTGACTAAAGCCAAGCTTCAAACTTCATTTTAACTCTTTTATGGACAGGATTCCTCTTCCTTTTAATCTCTCTGAGCTTCTTGGGGGTTTTTTCCCTACTCACTGCATTACTAATGCTAGTGATTGGCTCCTCTGCTTTGGCACAAGGACAGTGCAAGCATTACCTGTTGCTGCACATTGCCTCTGTCAGCTGGTTTGCATGTGAGGTTTGTCCTGCCCACATTCATGGGCTGCCACTGGGCTGATTGCACATCAGTGACCCACTGCACATGTAACTGGGTCTAAGGCATCTGGAGCCTTACATATCCATTAAAGTAACGTGGCTTGAAGGCATTTCTTGATTTGCAAACTTTAAAAACTCATACTTTTTCAGCCAGTACACTAGAGCTCTTGTTTCTCTGCCAGACCCAGGTCATTAAACCTTTTTGCCTTTTTTCCTAGCAGTGGTTTTGCTCTCGTGCTTTTAATGTCTCCTCTAGTTTGGGGTCTCTATATTTCTAAGTGTCATGACACCTACAAGCTAGCACCAAATTTCATGCACAGTTACTCCCACTGAATGTGTTAGTTCAAAGAGTTTGAGATGCCCACCAGAACTATAGAAATGTATTTTTCCAAGTTTAGTCTTGACAGAGGGCTTTTACTTGGCTAGAGAAGTTGGACTGCTACACTGTATGGAAGGACAGCACTGATGATGGTGATGGACGTAAATGTGAAACTTCCTATTCCAGAGAGCTTTCCTCACAAAGCTTTTAAATTACATGCCCTGTACTTAATTGTGTTAATATCTAAAGGTCACTCCTAGAGTAGCTTGTATAGAATACTTTCCTTTACAAAACCTAATAGAAATAACACACTATCTGATGAAAATCTACCTCTTTAAACACAGAACAGAGTGAACCCACTTTTCTGCTTCCATAAAAGATGATTCCTCCTCTCCATGTTCCAAGTTCCCTGTGCATGGTTCCATGACCTGCAGTGGCACATGGCTGCAGCACCCCAGCACCTGCTCCACCCACCTTCCCACCTATGAGATCTCCCACTCTTCCCCTTGTAATTGCTGAATGTGTTTGAAATACAACAAAGTAAAAGGAACATTTTAGTTGCAAGAAAGAGAGGACAGTAAGGTTCACAGCATATTTTTCTTTCTGTAGTCAAGGATTTTTTTTAAAGCCTTGTTCTCCTCATTTTTTTGCTAGATCCTCTCCATCCTTGGAAAAACAACATGTACGAGATGATGACAAGATGGCACTGAGCTAAGCCTGGAAGTTAAATTTTCATATTATCTTTCATATAATGAACATCTGTACTTTTTCCCTTTATTTGTCTAAACAAGTATCTCCATTTCCTTCTAGTATTTTTTTTTCTTCATATTATTGGCTGACACCCAAGTAGGTAAAGTATTGCAGTGCCATCCTATCTCTAGGTTCAAATGAAATAAAATAAAATTTAAAAAAAGAAACAGTGTAAGGTTGATCACACACTTGTTATTAAGTCAAAGCCGGATTCAAGTGTTTGTGTGAGGTAGAATTATCTCATTCTTTTTGTCTGTGTCTTTCTGTGATCTACCAGTCAAGTATGTGATTGGATTTCAGCTCAACAAAACCTTAAATTACACACCTATTGTGCCTGAGCTAAGCCTAGTTTCACAGCACTGGAGAAGGCTCCTCACTGCTCTTTTGGCACTGTTCGATCTGGCTTCTGCTATCATCTGCAGGTTGATGAATGAGTAATAGGATTAGAAAGTCTCATCTCTGAAATGCTATAATTGTCACATTTGGTGAATTGACAAAGGCCCAGGTGATGGAGCAGCACTCCATAATGTAAAGTCATACGTTCAACCTGCACTCACCAGCCAATGCTAAGAGAATGGGAGGAATAAAAAGAAACCCTTCATCTCTCCAATTGCCCAACACACACAGATATCTCACCCTCTAAATTAACCTTTTATGCATGAGTTTGTTGGAAGGCAGAGTGCTCTGCCTCTTAAAGGCTCTTATCTCTCTGCAAGGAAGATGATATACTTGTTGATTCTTTGGTTAATGCAGGAGATTAAAAAGTCTAGGAGGGCTAGAAGCAGGGGGAAGATTTTCTTGTCCTCCCCAGGAATCTTCAATTCAAAAGACCAGAGGAGAGACCTTCCCCCAGGCAAGCAGAAAAGCGCAGCTCAAGCTGCAACTCTACAGCTGAGGATGTGAGCCTCTTTATTCATATGGACTGCCTTTCCATCCACCTTCTAGAGGGTCAAGGGCACACTGGTTCTGACAGAAATTCCACAGTTTTCTCTCTTTAGGCTCACCTATACCAGCCAAGATATATTTGAAAACAGACAAAGTTTTCAGTGGCTCCTATTCTAAGTCTTACTTTAGGAGGCTAGACTTCCAAAGGGATTTACAAGCCAAACTTGGATAGATCTATTAGTAAATTAGATTGAGGACCTACTTGCCTAAAGAGCTATGTAAGCACAGTATTGAAAAGCTTAACAGCAAAAAACAAGCAGAAAGTGTAAGTAAAACCTTTCTATTTTTTCCTTCTCATATTTACTGTTTTAACTTCCAATGTTTACAAGCAAGGGTAACATTCCTGTTTTTAAACAGAAGGATGGAAAAATTAGAAAAAATACAGAGGAGTAGTTCTCTATTCTAAAGCACCATCAGCACTGCCTTCTCCTGAGAAATGGTTTCATGCCATGCATACAAATTAACACAGAACTTTATTCCTGTTCACCTTTTATTAAAAAGGAACATCAGAAGCCAACATCACTTTTGCTGAAAGAATGTGTCCCCAAATGCTCTACAGATGCTGCATGTGAGGTCAACATTCGCCATCCCCTTTCTCTGTCAGTGTGAGTTTCACTTTAATTACAAGTGCATGTTTTGCACATTGTAAAACTACCCCTGGCTCTGACCACCATAAGAAAAAGAACATTTAACTCAGGAAACAGTAGCTGACCCTGTCTGCTCTTTTTCTTCCTTGGCATCAGCTAAGACTATTAACACCTTATGTGTGTTGCCTGTGTGTCCCACATATGTGTGCTCTGCATCCATTTCATGCAATACCTGTCGTAAGTGCATACGAAAATCTTCCTGTTGGGAATTCTCTGCTTTGTTTGATTCCTCTTCTTGGCATCTTGCTTAGCTATTGAATTCATCTGCTTGACAGAGAAACCTTTCTGTGAACTAAAAGCTTTGTCCTTGGAAAGCTGTGACATTAGACTTAAACACATAGAGGCCTTTTTCACCTCCCAGTTCACTTCCTAATTATTCATTCCCAACAGAGGAAATCAGGAGAAAGCTCAGCAGCCAATGTAAACATTTTATAGTGGAAGGCAATTTTTTCTCCCCAAGAGCACAGTGTAACCATGATAGTTGAGTTCCTTACTAAGAAATTGCTCTGGTATTTGTACAAGAAAAAATGGGAAATAAGAATCCTTTTTTTTTTCCTTGGTGGGAAAGAACTAAAACAGAGTAAAACAGATCATTTCATAGTGACTACTTTGTTCTGACAGTCCTTTGCCAATTGATTTCAGAGAAAAGGTCCAAGTCCCCACTGTATGTTCCAATTACAATTTTCATTTTCTTCTGCCCCAGATCAGAGCAGCCTTCCTACAAGCCCAGCTAGTACGCTGTAACACAGGATAAGATCACCCAGTGGCTATTGCTTTAGAGATTTTCCGCCTAATGTGGCAGCTGCTCTAAAGAATCACTTTCCACTAGAGTAATATCTCCCTGTGGGAGCACCTTCCCCCTTTTCACACTCACAAACCGAAATGGTTGCCTTTCAGAGCACTCAGTTATTAATGGAAATAGGTGCCCTGTGCAAATAATTTGCAGAACCAGGGCTACAGCCAATATTTTTCCAGTCTCACTGTAACCTTAACTGCAATATACAATATTGGCCTGCTCCCAGGAACCATCAGTGGGAAGCGTATATAGCAACAGGCCACCCACCTACTGTTTTCTTAGAGAAAGTTTGCCAGGAGTGATATGCAGCTTACACCACCTTCCTGAAACATTTCCACACTCTCTGAGCTTGTGCAGGTCTGCCCCTACCAACACCTCCCGTTTCAAACTGTCTTGCTCCACCTCCTTCCACGCAGCCCAATCTGCTCCTCCGATTGCTTCCTTTTCCTTCATCACCTTTTCCTGGCTCCGTGCCTTTTTTTTTGTGCTGTTCCTAATGCCTGGGACAACCTCTGATTAATGTTCAGCCAAGAGCCTCCCCCACAGATCAGACCACACCCAAGCGTGCCCTGTTTCTCTTATTTGGCATTATTCTGTCTCGTGCCTTCCACCTTTCCAGAGAGAAGGCTCTGCCTTGCTTAATAGTGAACAACACCCTTTCTTTCTTCAAATATACATAACAGTTTGTGAGTGGGACACTCTGCAAGTCCCACCAGAGCTCTGCACGTGAGCAGTCAATAGGACAGTTTATATACAAAATTAGCTACTGTCATTCATAAACAAAAGGAAAAATACAGCATCATCCCAGAGCTGCGCTGTGCTTTAAGATTTCTTGTGTACCGTTTAATGGCTACTGATAAATACCATCACATCACCTGGTAACTATTTGTTTGAGAACTAGCAGAATGATGCCATTTTCTCTTTTCCAGTTCTCCCAGGAGTCACTAATAACTGGATATCCTCACAGCACCTTTGTTAAGGAACAAATAGCACACTGGCAAATAAGCCACTTTTTTGATCTGTTGCTGTATGGGTTTTTTTCTGTCAGCCTTCTTTTCTTTTTTTTTCCATTTTAATTTATAGGTAAGTTACCAGAATAGCCTGGTTTGATGCATTCTGCCATACACCTGCTACAGCATGTAAAATCATTTCCAGGAATCATTGTCATTGGTAAGGGAACATCTAAAATAAACTGAGAACTGAAGGACAGTTTCTCTCAGTAATTGAACATGAAGAAATATGGTATAATTTTTCGCTGTCTTAGATGGCTTTATATATATTTCACCTTTTGGGGCAAAATTTGACTTTCCTTCTTTGAGAAAAGGTAAGGTAAAATGGGAAAAAATTGGGTGACTTCTCACTGTATTAAATTCAGTTTTCTCAAGACCAACAATACTCCCAGCATTACACTGTTTCTGTATTAAAATCTAATTCTGAAAGTTTGACAAAGTACACATTTAACACAGGTCAGCAGTATATTGACAGGATGTTAATTTTAAATTGTGTCAGCATTTCCTGTCTTGAGTGTTAATGTCAATTAGCACCTTGCTGCATAACCTCCAAGTCCTCCCTTATTACCGGAAAGTGGCAAAGCACGCAGCTAAAGCACTTCTATTCAAAACACCACTCACTATCAGCCAAACAAAGAGCTGTCATAACAAAACCAGCGAGGTGAAAGTGCCTAAGCTGCTATGGATTTGAGGTTAGAAGCCTTAGTCTTTTTCCTTATTCCTGATATTAAAAGTGTAAGTGTGTCAACTTGGAGCGAAAGGCTAATTACTTTGAGGCTCTTTGAAAAGTGTGTTACCATTCAAAATCTCTAAGCCTGACATAAAGCCCTTGGCTTTAGATTGCACAATGTATAGCTCACTGTAGGTCATCCATTAGTATCCTTAACACAGTCTGAAATGTACAGTCTTATTCTGGGAAATGGAGACATTTCTGCACACCTGATTTTTTTGGTATTTCATACATGATGGGGAAAGCACACATTCCATTCTCCAGCACCTCAGTGAGACCTCACTCCCAGGTGCCCAGTGAACAACCCTGGTGACTTTGTACATGTTTTTCTAAACCACTGTATAAGGACAACTTCATAAATATCACAAAATTTTCATTCTACTCTATTATTTGACAGTAGCTCACAATATAAATGTGTATCTGAAGATCTAGATGTATAAACATCTAGATAGGCCTGATACCCTTTCCTACACTTATCTACTCTGTTAAATTCAGCAGTGTAGACACACAGGATGAAAAAATCTCACTTAAGTCAAGCTGAAGCTCTTCCATGATGTCACTGCCCTCACTGCCTGTCTTTCTCAGAATATAGATGCGTTCCCAGAACAACACCACAAATCTCAGGACATTTAGCCTAAATTCTAAAGGAAGCTAAATGGTGTTGTCAATTTTTGTGAAAAATAAATTTTAATGGTAAATAGAAAATGTTACAGTCCTTTCCATTAGCTCTAATCCCAGACCTTTCTGTCTGTTTATGAAAAAAAAAGACAAGGATTTTAATCAACTGTCATTGGTGCTCATATTTTTGAACAACAGTTGTTTACTTTTAAATAAGACTTTGGTCACTTTTGAAATCTTTAATTAGAACTAGCTGGGCCTTACAAACAAATATTTTGGAAAGAACTCTACTATTCATCTTGAGCATGATAGGAAACAGGAATGAGAGAGAAGCATCTTACAAAATTTTATAGGTTTAAAATTCATTATTTCTATTCAAGTCAAAAGCTCAATGGGGCTTTAGCATTGGCATTCTGCAGTGAGCTACACCAAAAGGTAGTCATTTCATAGGGAATTGTGTGTGGCTTTTCACTGAGGTAAAGCCAGGCTTACTGTGGGTGTGATTATTATTACCTGCTGTGTCCCAGGTGAGCACAGTGCTGGCAGAGAACAGCACTCGTACTATAACTTACTCCTGCAGCTCAGGCAGTGTGTGTGTGGAAATCAGACGTTCAAAGTATAAAAAGCATTTCCATACTCGCCCTCAACAGGCTGCGTGTCGTTTTGGCTCCTACCTTTGTTCCCCTGAGCACCAGCCCAAGGTGTGGCCAGGTATCACGCAGTAAATCTCCTGCTCTTGAGATCTGGTGTAGAGATGACACAGGCATTATGCACAGACATTGCGCTGGGTACTTATGCTCTGCCAGATTCTAAACAAATTGGCCAAACAAATTAATACCACACACCCTAAATTGGCTGAACAAATTAATGCAACACGCCCTTTGCACAAGGGTGTCTTTGAAGGCCAAAGACCATGGGTGTTACAGCGAGATGCATTCTACTGAATAGGGTGTCTCAAACAAATCTGCTTTCAAGAGAAGAGAAACAGTGTGTTGTAGTTTCAAAGTTAGAGCAGGGCTTTCACCCAAGAGCTTTTCAGACACCAACACTGTGTGTTGACATTTAATTACCAAACTCTTAAAACAAATAATTTGTATGAGCAAATACTCCTCAATCATTTCATAATAACACAACTAGTGTTTCTTGGCAGTTAGAACAAAACCAGAAGCATGTTGAAATCACACACACAATGCCTTGTTCTGACATGGGAAGAGGTGCCAGATAGAGCAGTGTGAACCCTCCGGGCTGTGGGAGCTGTGGGATTCAGGAACTGAGTGTTGCAGTTTTGTTCCCAAGGGTTGGCAGCAAATCAGTCCCAGCAGGTTCACTTGGAGGTTGAAGTTTACTGAATTTCATTCTCCAAACAACCCTTCCTCCTTCTGCTGAAGGTCCTTTCTTCCACCAAGCCCCAAACCTCCCAGCAGAGGATTAAGGGAGTGTGCATTCTTGAGGCTTGTTGAGCAAGAGAGGTAGCTGGAAAGGCAAGAGCCTGGCAGAGGAGCAGCAGGTATGTGCTTTTTTTGTTGCTCTGTGTGTGTGTTGTACCCAAATCAGTGAAGCATTTCCTTCCACCTAACTTTCAGTGCAATCTATTGCAACATTTTGCACATCTCTGCTACCAAGCAGCTAAGCTTAAAAACAGTTCTAGCCTATACGTAAACCCCACACCTTCAGTTTCTCACTTCCTCTGTTAGAGGGTCTGTCTCAGTGCACTGGAACAGTGCTGATCTTCTTTAAGTCCTTCTTTTTCTTGTGTTATCTATCAAGTCCTCATTTTCTCATCAAGCTCTCCAGAGCAATGTCTAAGACTTGTCCAGAGATTTTTCGTAAAGAAGCAATATTGCTCACCTAACATACAGCTCCATGGTCCAAAACTATCTACTTACCTATGTAATCCCCTCTGGATTTGGGACTTTCATGAAGAGTGATGCTAAAAGGATGTTAAAGAAACAAACTTTCCAATGAGACTTAAAATAAGTGCAGTAAAATAGCTTTGCAAGTAGGAATCACAGCTTTGGCTTGCTGTGTTTCTCCAGGTCCAAGCCTCATTAATAGGTTACTGTACAGCATCTGGTAGCTACAGGATCCCTATTTCTACCACACAAGTGGTGGGCTTTTAAAAGAGTCTAGAGTTCCCAAATTTAATGTGAAATAACTTTTGTTTTGAGTCATGACACTGAGATAACTAGGGCCTGCCTTTCCTATTCTCCTTCCCTCCTTGCACTTCCACCTGCCTACTCCAAGTCCTCCCTTTACTCACTGTTGTACTCTAATCTCCTTACAACTTTCTCTCCTTCACACAGTAATCCTGCCACTCCGGGCGTCTTCTTTCACGTGCATATCCAGTGACACATCCCCCCTTCATCACTGAAGTGTATCCCTTCCTTCTGTTTCTACATCTGACCCTCTGCTTTTAAGTAAAATTAGTGGAAACTTGCAAGAGACAACCCCTCTCTGTAACCAGTTGCTAGAAGCAGCACACTGGTTTTAATGGTGCAGGACCAGGGCCAGATTTAGTGCTCAGACTTTCCTTATGAAGGTTGCACTGGAGAATGCTTGTCTGTGAACACTTCACCTAAAATGGTTTCTTGGCCATTAATGCTTTAATAATATTCTGAGTTTGTGTTAGTGGCCTCTGGCTCACTGTGCCTTCAGCTAGTGGACCTCTGAAACACCAAGATTGTCCCAGCATATTGCCCTCCTCTCTAATTAGGAGCCACCTATTGTGTTCCATTTTTCTCTCTGAAAATTGCCACTGTAACCTTGCTATCAGCTCAGTATCATACCATTAGTCAGAAGGGCAAATGTGTGGTGTCCTTGACATGTCAGCTAGAAACGTCTGGCCCCCTTTCTCTCTAGGGAGCAAGCCTATAAGCTCTGTAATGCATTTAACCTCTATCACCTCAGGGAGTAAGAGTCTCCACAAGCAGTTTGCTGCTGCCCCACCCCTATGCTAACTCATTTACCTTATTTTTCCTTACAATGTTGAATAAATTACACTCCACCCTTTAAAAATTATTATGGTTACTATATGACTTGCTAAAGAGATGTTTATAATTCCTGTAACTCTAAATTATAGCTTTAATCTCATAACATAGAACATTAATAAATATGGCAAGGTGCTTTGAATTAATAGCCTAACTTGTATTCACATATTTAGACAGGCTTATATTTGTATACTTCTCTTACCATATTACAACATGTAGTCCAGATACTGATCTCCATGTCAAAGGAGAAGAGAAAAAAATGAAAAAAAATAAAAACCAAGAGAGAGAGAATTAACATCGCAGGCCATCAAAAGAAGTATAATACTTTGTTAAAATTACTAATTTCTATTGCAGAACACAGAACTGCTGGCTTTCACAATGCATCCACAAGCAAGAATTTGATCTGAGTTTCTGGTTAGTTTTCATTTGGACAGCCTGATCTTTAAAGACAAGTGTATTCTTTCTGCAGTCCTCAAAGGTTTATTAAATTTGATCAAGGCCGTATCCCTTGGTTGTTGATAGTTGGTTCAATAAAGCTGCTTAAACGTGAATGTTTAAAGTAAGAGCAATTCTTCAGGCAGAAGCAGAGGATGTGCAAGAGCCAGTGCTGCATGAATACTTGGAAATTTCTTGTAACATTCATTCCCATTTTTATACTTATTAACTCTTCACCCCTCTTTTGTGCTTGTTTGTTTTACCAAATATGCAAAGCGCAAACCAGGAATGTTCACCCTAGCATGAAAAATTATGAGGACCCATAGAAAACACATTCCAAGTTTGCAAACCCAAGAACTCACACTAAAAAAATGTTATTATTCCTGACAGGGAATTTCTACATATAACCAAAAAATATGAAGTGTCATGAGACTTTCCTTAATTGAGTTATGCCTGAGAGAAATGACAGTTGTAGCCATTTGGAAACCACAAGTTTGAAAACGAATGTGTTTAAAAGTAAAGCAAAACACAAGATTAAAAAGGCAGCCCAATAATCTTCAAGTTTCCTGAATTGTTCACAGCATCCAATAATTTTCATAAACACAATAAAGGCCTCTGATTCTGGACAATGGAAACCACAGTCCTACCACAAGTCAGGCCACATCTCCTTTATTAAACCCAACCCTGGAGTCCCAGCTGGATGTTGGTGGTAGTGCCCATGTGCGTGAACCCCTTCACAGCATCAAACCCACATTCAAAATGTTTGGTGCCAAGTAGGTCAACTTCTTACTGTGCAGCACTCCACACGTTTCTCAGAAGCATCACCACCTAGGGAAATAACTTTGCTCATGGCAAGAAATAAAGAGAGAAATATTTCCTGTTCTACCTAAGCAAAGACCAAATTTTTAGGGAAGGAAAAGGAGAAGTAATATTTCAGGATTTTCAGTGCATTGTCCTGGATTTTGTTGGTTTAACTTTTTAAAAAGTTGCAACCCCTGTAGCCAAGTGAGCTTAAGTGAGAATCTCGGTTAACATTTAAACAAAGGAAGTTTCTGTTAAGGGTCAGAGCAGTGGAGAAAAAGCCTTAAATATTAAAGCTTCAGTCAGAAGACACACACAAAGAAAAGAATCACAACTTTAATCTTTGGGGCATTTGTAACTAAATTCTGCATTTTTGTGTGTTTGTATGGGGAGGAGGGCTCCTACTTATAACTTTTGCATGCTATTACTGGCAATACTAATGTAAATTTTAAACTAAACTCAACTCTGTGCTACTTATTAATTAAATCAACTCCACCCAATTTACACAATATAGTATATTAACCGCTGTCCGACTTGGAAACATCTGTAAATGAATAAACTACATTTGAAAGGAAAAAGAGATAACGTGCTCTGAAAACATTATTGACAGTCCTAGGATAAGGATCTGCATCAGATCTTACTTTAAAGCATTTGGCCTCAGGAGGGAGGGTTTAGTAGTTGAAACTCATCCTATTCCATCAGACAGATTAGTCCAGGGCACAGGAGCCTTTTAAAGCCACCGTGAGAGTATATTAGCTATAACCTGCTGCTGGAAAATGGCCACAAGGACCGGGAAGCAACTGTGTTCACGTACACGACCAGCTCTAGAGATCTTGCTGCATCCTCTGAGCACACATTTGCTGTCTCACTGCAGACCACAGTCACTGGAGGTAATGAATCGATTCTTCCAAGTGCAAGCTACAAAGGTGAGAGTGAAACTCTGCTTCAGCCCAAGGGAAGCTTTGTCAGTACACAGGCAAGGCTAGACATCCTCCACAAGAACAAAGGGATGAACTAGAGATTTGGAAATAGTGGTGAAAAAAACCAGTGTAAAAAATGGATGCTTTTAGGGACAACAAATAATAATAATAACTTTGCAGTGAAGTACAAACAGTGGATTACCTGAACATATTTATCATTCACAAGATGGTCAGCAAGCCTAGTGATGTGGTCATAATAAAACAAAACACAATCCTAGAGCACAAGTCAAGGCATGTCCACCTCAGAAAGACGTGGCAACTCCCTGTGCCGTGCAGCCTGAAGCACTGGGTATGGATCTCCCCAGCTAAGGTATCAAAATTAAGGCAAATTCAAACTGAAACAGACATAGAAAAAGGAAACTAGGAAGTTCAGGGGCATGAAGAACATATTCTAGGACAGGAGGCTAAAAGCAAAAGAGCTTGCTCAACTAGTAAAAGAAGGCTGTTGTCTAAATTTGTGAGTTTGTATATTTAGTAGATATGTACCGAATGCTGCATGCGAACACCCAAAATGCAGAGCAATTATCCTTCCTGTCAAGAAAAAAATGGGGATAAATGACCTGGGGTCGGGAAAGCTGAAAATGACAATTTCCCAGAACACCCAGGAGGAACAGCACAGGGCATATAATTACAGTATTTTGGGGGAAAAATGGTGTAATGTGGATGTTCAAAGTTGGATGAAGTAGGTTATTTCCAAATCTGTGCAGCCCACCAGGAACCCTGTAGCCAGTTGGAAAAGTCTGGTGACTAGGGTGGATGAAAACAGAGCTTGTAGGCCTGGCTTGGAAAGGGACATCAGAGCAAGAAGAACAACCGATGAATGAAAGCTTTTTCTTTCTCCCAGGATGGTGGGTTCAGTCTTGTAATCCCCAAAACAACAGCACCAAGCAGTAACATCCTTTTAGATTGTCAAAGCTAAAGATCTGACACATTCCAGTTTTAATGTCCCTACTGAGGTAAGACAAGTGCTCTGATCATCCGCTTTCATTTAAAAATAAAATGAAAGGAGTGTCTCCAACGCTGAAATGGCCAGTAAATGAACCCTACTTTCCCAATTTTCTTTTTCCAACTGCTACAATGCGTAAGAAGGTGAAGTGCCATTAAGATGGTTTACAACACCGGGCAAAAGAGATTTTCTGCTTAATAAGGAAATACCTAATAATTGGTCATAATGCAAATGACATTAACAAGTGGACCATTTGGCTCTAAATGAATGGACCGTAACCCAGAGGGGTTTAACTGCATCAGCCTTTGCTCTTCAAGAGGTTTTTATTTCAGGAGTGAATCAGTGCTAAAATTATAAACTAAGGATGGAAGAACACACTGGAGGTAAATTAGGAAGCCAGTCAACTACTGTAAAAAACCTTTGTACACATTATGCACTTTGGGAATTCTCAGGACATCCTGGTTCAATTTCCCTGCTATGCCTTGGAACGTTCCTTGGACACTGTGGACAAAGGAGGGCTGAGTATCAGAAGATGAAATCCCTTCAGTCAAGACTGAGGGCAGAGAATGGTAATTCTGTAGACTAAAAGAAATACAGAAGATGATAATTGGGAAAACAAGAGGTCTCCATGTAGAATTACTTGGCTAGTAATGGCCAGAGTCCAGGAAAAACAAAGATCCAACAAAACTTTGTTTTGAAAACAAAATATATTTTTAAAAACCTACTAAAAATCAGTTTGCAGCAATTGCAGTTTATTTCGGTTTTGAGCAAGTGTAATCTCAAATACTGAAAAATGTGCCTAAAACATCTATTGATGTGGTTTGCACTGGTAGAACCGTGCTGTTAACTGTCTCCAGAGGAGGCATTTGAACAATCCTGTATATTTAAAACTTTGGTAGGTAAAAATAGCATTTCTCGGGTAGTGGTTCTGATTCAGATCTCAGCTTCTCTAAATCCCTGTGCTCCATTCATCTTGACTTACTCGTCTACCAGCTGCACAGGTAATTTAGGCTTAAATAATAATATATATGAGGCAAACAATAAGAAAATTAAACCCAACCATTTTAAGCTCACATAGCTCTTGGAGAGTTTCAACTCTGCTAGTAAACATCACTGAGAAGCAGAGGGAAACAGTATTTCTGTGTCACATGCCAGTCACCTAAACTCTTCCCTGCCAGCTCTGTTCAGCCTGCATAGTATAAGCCACAACTGTTTAATTATCACGTGTTCTGCCAAAGGTGCAGTCAAGGGTGTTTATAAGGAAATGGAGACAGTAAGCCAAATTTCATTTGCAGATCAGACACGCCTGCTAGCAAGCAAAGCCAAGATTTTAGGTACAGATGAGATCAGTACTTCTGTCCTCCAGGGAAGGCAGCTGCACCTCAAAAATTAATGAGTAATTTTTCAAATTGATGTTGTGAAGTAAACTAGTTATTTTCACAATTAAGTGCTTTACCAAGCATTTAGGAAACAGTAATTTCTCATTGGATAACCAGTTCTAGGTCCAACTGGAGAAGACACAATGCAAACCCAAGGTTATATCAAATCTATGTAACTGCTGCATGAATACCATTGGGAAGACATCTCTTTGCAGGGCAGGGAGAGGACATTCCATCTTACAAAGGCACTGAAATCCAAGCTGAGTAGTTTTCCTAGTCATAGTAAATTATTTTGCTTGTTTGTTAAAAGGCCAACCTTTAAATTACAAATCATCCTAGTAATTATTAGTTATTTTTCTTCTGAGTCCTGCACTGACTTACAATAGTAATCAATACTTCTCTGTGCCTCTTTCCTCTGTGATGGGGTCTTCCCTGCCAAACTTTCCTATGCAAAAGCCTTCCAGGAGGCTCCCCTGTCAGGTTGGCTATGGCTTTTCTTGCAATGCATTGCACATGCCAGCACAGCAACCTGGCAGACACATCATCTATTTTGGTAACAGACAGCATACAAAGACTCAACCAACCGAACTCAGAGTGTGCTGTTTGAGTTTAGGTAAGGTTTTACTCCTCATCCAACCTTACTGGGTTCTACCAGATAATCAGTGCTTAAATATTGGCTGATCCTGTAATCCTAATGTAAAGTTCCCTTTAAGGCCAGAGGTAACTTTGCCTGCAAAAGATCTGCACTCTTGACTACAGACAGACATTATTAACCAATTCCTATCAGTTTTCACAAAATTCTCCACAAACTAGTAGTTTAAAGCATTAACCTCTTGCAGCTACTGTGAGCAGCTTCACACATTGCAACCCACAGCATGCTTGTTACGCATCTCCAAGAGAGACATACAGAATGTCCTGCTGCATTTCCTGCAATCACAGGTGGAACAGCGTGTCCATGCTGGAAAACAGATGAAGTAAATCTACTCCTCCAACAGCATAAATACCAGCTTTGTTGTTACTGCTTCCTGTGCTGTTTATAACAGGGAAGTTATTGTTGTGTTTTGCTTGGGTTTTATTTTGGGATTTTTGTTCATCTACATAGCAAAGAAAACACAAGGTTTAAATTGACCTGATTTGGAGTAGACTCAAAGTTTCAGGTTAAAAAAATAATAAAAAAACCCAACACAGTAAACAAATACAGCCTCGGCAAACAGAAATGAAAGACCAGCTATGCCTGTTAGGTTGAAGACATCCACTTTTATTACATTACATATGATACAAGTCCTAGCTGTCAAAATCCTCAGGAGCACCTAAACAGATAATAAACAATCAGTGAAAGACTTATGGCTACATGTTTTTCATAGTATTGAAAATCACCTGGGAACCATATTTTAATGGAAAATACAGCTTGATGGAGACAAGCTTCATAGATTTATGAAGAAAGTGCAGCACAAATCAAGTGGAGGGTTTAGCTTTCCAAAATGATATGGAAGTGCTAGAAAATAGCATTTAAAAAAAAAAAAAAAAAAAGAAATAGGAAGAAAGGATGAAGAAGGACAAGCAAAGAGGAAGGAAAGGAGTGCCCTTCTAATGATTTATGTTGTAGAGAAGGAATATGCCTACTTGTGATCCTGTTACCTTTACTGGTCTTTGTGATTGTTATTCTTCCCCTAAGAGAGGCGGTCATGTTACACACTGACAGAAAGTTACACCTCTTCAATGTGATTTGTCCACTTAAAACAACATTTATCATGTTGCCAGTTTATAAATCATTTAGGCCAACTAGATTAAGGCTATAGGAGCCAGCACCCTTAGCTGATCCTCATGCCAGATAATTCACAGACCTGCGTTTGTTTACACTAAACCTTATCAGCCAAAATAGTAGAGTCCGGTGCCAGCTGAACTCCAGTTCCTTCATCTGAGTGAGAACACAGGACGAGGTGCAGTTTTAACACATTGAGAGATAGGATCCTGCTTTGAATGAAAATGTACCTACATCAGTCCACACCATGCCAATGTCCTGCAAGGCTTCATTAACATGGACAGCTCTTCCTCTACACTTCAGTGGAGCAGAGGAGCTACACAGAAATAGGAGACAAGCTGAAGAGGTTGAAGGTTAGCTCACATATTTTATCTATTTTGTACATGAGGATATGGAAAATGTCCATTTTTAGCCATGAAAACATGTTACCCCCTTGTTGAATGCACAGGCACAACCCTCACTATGCTTTTTCACTCCGTGTTCAGCATAGATTCCAGTACACTGAAATTGTCAAACTTGAAATTGGCCTTTTGTCCTATTAAAAGTCTTTGGACACTAAGAGGAGGTTGAAATACCAGCCTGGACATGTGATACAGCCCACATCTCTGTATACAGTTACTGATACTCAGCGGGTTCCAGGCACCCGTTCACAGAAAACTTCACAGGCATGCATGCAATTCAACAGAACGCAGTTCCCAACAAAAAATGGTATTTTAACTCATCTTTGCATAAAGTCCACAAGTCCACAGTTATTATGGTGCTAGGAGGTTTAAAAAAAAAAAAATTGAAAAACTAAAAACTAAAACTAAACATTAAAAAAGGATGAGTTTTGGATCCAGAGGATTTCAAACTAATTGAGAAGGAATTAGTAACCTTAGGTTTGATGATGTTTACATATGAGACTAGCACAAGGGAAGGGGAACTACAGGGAAAATCTTGGTGGTTTCATGTTCTTTGCCTTTGAGGTGATTTTTTTAAATCCACAAGGAAAGATATACCAGTCTCTGTAAAACAACAGCCAGTCAAAGCTCTTCTGCAGAATCTTGTTAGCTGAACCTCTTCAGTGTTTTGTGATTGTTGTTGTTTTTAAAACAGCAAATCCTTAGGAAAGCAAACTATTCATAATCCAAAGTACAGACGACAGACTACAGAAACACTATGACCCTATCCACTTGAGACAATGCAGAAGACAGACCTAGCACAACCATACTCTTCTCTACACAATATCACAGACCTCACTTCTGTTTTTCATTAAAGGTACATGGACCAATGGATCAGATTAAGACATAATGTAGGTCTTTTCGTGATGGTCATGCAAAGCTGCCTCTGACATCATCCCAGAATAAAAAGTAAGCTCTGTCTTGTCACAATTACCTTCACAACTAGGGACTGTGTTATTTTCAGTCATCAGCATTGCTCTTCCTTCTGCTTCTAATTGATTTGAGTCCCTCCATTGCTTTGCTCTCTTTTCTCCCTCCGGCCTTTTGCAGAACCTTCCAAATCCCAGGTGTGGAATTCAGTCCTATGCTCTTCTAGACAACACCTTCAAAATGCTCAGCACTTAATGCTAACATGCACTTTCTCAAGGAGTTTTGCAAAGGTGTGGTGATTGCTTGCCAAGGAAATGGCTATACAAAGATACTTGACTACCTCTGACAGCCTGTCTTGGAGAGAGACTAATATTTTAGCACTGAGCAAGGCTAAAAGAAGCTGGAAATACATAGTTGATTTTTCAAAAACAGCTACTATTTTGGGAACAGTCAGTTCCCAAGGCGGCCTGGGTCTGTTTTTCAGAAATGCTCAGTATAATGCCTTTATATATATTAAAGAATATTTCCTATTGACATGGGGATTGGGATATTTACTATCTGGGTTTAAGCTGAAGTGAGTTACCCATAAAAATAAATAGAATAGTAATAAATGAGGAAAGACATCTCACTTCTCTGAAGAGTGAAAGAACTAGAACAGCTTAATAAGAAATCTTCCCTTCAGTGAGAGTAACTTCACTGAAGAGTGGTGGTCTGGGACCTGTAACTCCATAAAGGTTCAGCAAAGGCCTCTTTGAATCATCACAGAGGGAGAAGTGACCAGCAATCAAAAAAACTCGTTCATAAAGTGCCTAATGTTTTAACATTTTCTACAGGCTCTGTAAAAGGCAAAATGGATTTTAGGATGGATGGATGCCTGGCCACCATGTCACTACTGGTGAAGTAGTACAGAAAAATTAAAGAAAAATTCTGGCAGAATGAACTCAAGCAAACAGGCCAGGACCTGATCTGACACGAATGGAAACCTCTACATGGGTTCTAGAGGTGAATGTACATCTGATACATGAAAGGGGATACTGAGACGAGGGTAGGGACACAAGTACAGCCCCTGTCTAATAAAGACCCTGAGCACTCACATGCCAGACAACATTGACAGGAGCCACTAGAAACCAATTCCTCTAAAACACAGGTTTCCAGATTCAGGGCCTTTGTCTGTAATGATTATTATTTGATCTTTCTGCCTATGAATCCACTATATTTGTATAGGCCATACAAATACAAGACAAGAACAAGCCCTTGGGCAGCATTTGTTAAAAGTCCCTCAGATAGTGGGAGAAGGTATCTCTAGAGAAAGCTTTCTGGGTAAATGTACCCAAAAGAACCCTACTAAACAAGGTTGTAAAAATGTTGGTGTTTAAGCAACAAATTAAGGGATCCACAGCCTCTGTGTAATTTTGTAGAAAATAGCTTGCAGGTTTCTCTACACTGTAGAATAAAGAAATCACAGTCCTAATAAGTTTTCCATCAAAAACAAAATTTCTAAATTTAGAAACATCTGAATTCAGCACATCATTAAAGAACCTCTTGAGCGCTGAAGATTTAATGGCACTTTTGACCAGAGCTAGAGCATGCAGTAGTTTCCACAATGGGAACTCCATTCTCTCTACTGAACTCCCCCATTGTTCTCCTACAGCATAAGATACTTTCTCATGTTCCATACCCAGAACACTGCACAGAGCCAGTGTCTTTGATCCAGTGTGTGCTACAGCCTGATCCAGTGTGCCCCAGCCCAGATCAAAGGGGCTGCCCTTAATCTGTACAATAATGTACAAATCTGGAGCCCTGACTACACCTTTGAACCACAAAATATGGGTTACAGAAGTTTTCAAAATATAAATGATAGAGAGAAAAGTGAAAAGGATAAAATTATCAGTACTAGACCATAATGAAATAACTTTGGTTTTTTTTAGAGAAATCACTGGATTTCTTTTCACAAAGGACTCATGTAATAAACTCATTAAATAGTTGCACTACCTGAGGTATTTAACATCAATTTAAATTCACCATAACTCTACTGGTTTCATTTATGCTCCTCTGTACTTATACCAGCTATAGACAGAACTGAACACAGGAATTTAATAGTTCCAATTAAAGTCAAAGAAATGCCAATATAAACCAACTGCTAAATGCTTAGTCTGCAGTTCTAAGTTCCTCTAGCCTCTTGCTTCTCTTCATTATACTCCTACTGAGCTTTTTCTCTCGTATGGGAGATATTTCTGAACATTGAATCACAATGAATTACAAAACCTTCATCCTCTAATACTCAGCCCAGGACCCTGGATTGAAGGAAGGCCCCTCATTAGGACAACTGCTGTTAGCGAAAAAATAAACTACCAACTGCAAATAAAACTGCCAGTGAAAGGGGGGAGCACCATTCTGCTGCCATAACTACTTGTGGCCTGACACTGCTCCCTTGAACCCAAGTGTTTGTCTGTCCTTCCTGCACCGGTATCTGCAGAGAGCCTGGGCCCTTGGTTTGTGGCTGGAAGCAAACAGGGGTCACTCATCACAGCAAATCTTAAAAACAAGGGTTTGTTCTGATCTACCCCAAGCAGCACAGTGATCCAGGGAAAGGGATGATAAAATCAAATGACTTCTACTCAGGCCCACTGAGAAAAGACACGGTACATCAGACACACCAACAGCAGCAAAGCAGTCAGAGAGATGAAACATGATCAGCAGTAGGCAAGAACTTGGGTATGAGAGCACAACTTTTCAAATTTTGATATATCATGTAATAGGAAAAATTTCTTGTGAAACCTTTTCCATGTGCAATAATTTCCCAAGACAAATGAGTCCTATTAACAGAGACTTTTAAAAAACAAGACTTGGAAAAGCTCTAGGGAATATACACACACTATAGGGAAAAATCCTGCTTGGGAATAGCCATTATTCAGTGACCTCCCAGGTCTTTACCATTTCCAATTGCATTACTTTTAAGAGTTTGGCACTGAAATGCTGTACAAAGTGACACCAGTTTTTCCACTCATAACTAAGGTAGAAAAAGTATTTTGCAACAGAATTAAAAAGACCTCACAGAATAAGAAAAAGGTTTTGCTTTGTTTCATTTTGTTTTACTGGGAAGTCACTGCTTCTTGGCTTAACAATAGACAAGCCTTCTCAGGTGATGGGAGGAATGAAAAATGTGAGCAGTTAAGAACTTCTGATCATTGAAGAGATATTTGAGACACAGAGCTCGATTAAGTGCTAGCTAAGAGGCAGAGGAGAATATCGTTGCTTTTTGCCACTGTGTTTCAGCACAGCAAAGATACACACAAGATCCAATCTTGCATCTGGATCTGAATTTCAACAGCCACTGCTGGGTAGGAGTTGACATTTAATTTACCAAGACTTTTTTTGTAAATGGTTAATACTAATACACACTGTAATCCTCAGGCTGCTTTAACTGAACTCAAATTTCCCAGAACATCACATCACACAGTGTAAAACTACTGCAACTACTGTTTCTCTGTTGCAACAAATGCACACCAAAGTAATCATTATACCACATCAATTCACAACTACATCCTACCTATACACATCCACAGCAAACACATCAATTTTGTCTTAACCCTTCCCAAATCAAAGTACACCAGAACAGATAGTATTTGTTATGCCAAAAAGACATGGAAGAAAATCCTTCTCACCTTGTTCTCTTGTGAATGTGAGAGACCCTCTCACCTCAACAACACCAGCAGGAATGAAAGGAAGTAAATCCCTTTGATTACTCAGACCAAAATTCACCTGGTCTTTAAGGCTGTGCCTGCACCTAGCACCTGTGCCTGAAAATCTACCTGATTGGGAACACTGGTGGCAAATCCTAATGCAATCAAACCTAAAACCAGGAAGACTTATCAAAATTCAGATAACAGTTTGAACCTTTCCCTCAAACCCTGAGTTCTAGGTCTGACCTTCTGGGTTGGATGCATCTCTACTCCAAAAAGATCAACATGACTGAGATCAAAGCTAGTGCTTATCCCTCTTTAATAACAATTATTTAAACAACCTGAATGTAAATGGAAATTTATGCTCTCCTGCAAGTTAAAACACTCCTTCCAACCCCTTCAATTTGACCTCCCTAAAAGTACAAGTGTTCTACATGTTTTAGGCCCCTCAGAGTGTGAGTGCTGACCATGGACCACTGATCAGCCAGAGGGCAGAAGTAAGTCATGGAGAAGAGCAAAAACACTTGTAATAATTAATTTGAATTCAGCCTAAGTGTAAACTATTATGAAGATTTTCTGTAGGGAAAAAAAGCACTCAAAGAACAGATGAACTACAAAAATCTTTAATAAATTATCACTCCATGAGTACTCTTGCTACCACAGAATCAGAAAAGGGTACATGTCTTGATCACTCCGAAGTTCAGCACTGCTCCTTTCAAGAGGAATGGTGTTGGTTCATTTTAAACACTGATGATCACCAAAATTTGAAAATGTCTGAAAACGAGGTTTCTCTCTGAAATTAAACTTCTACCTTAACTCAGCAAACCAAGTAACATGTTTAAATGCTTTACTGAAAAACAACCTCTGAAAAGTACAGTTTTATGTACAGATTTATGTCTGTGATAACATCCTAAATTCACCTTGGAAGAAACAAAACCAGCATTTTCTGAATTGGACATCTCTTCTGGTCCAACCTTTGTAGAACATATTCCCTAGCATAGCTTTAAAATGATTCCTAATACAACTATGCCATAAATGTCACTAAAACAGCCCACGGTTTGACTGTCATCCCCACAGAATCTGTTAAGATAAAAATCAGTTAAAATCTGCAATAATTAAGTGAATTTATATTTTCTTATTAGTTTCTGCTCTTAATGATAATTCAGCGTTAGTCTACCCAAATTCATCATTTGTTGTTCATCAACTCCAAATCACATTATCTTGAGCCAACTAGGAATGAATGTACATATTCCCTTTGGATTTGTACCCCTGTTATGTGATGATGGAAAGAGAAAGAGCCAAGATCATTAGAAGGGCTAAAATGAGAATATTCCAAGAGCACAAGAACAGCCCTTTAGTATTAATTGTACTCATAGTCTCTTAGTTCAGTCATATCCTCTGAAGTTAGAGGCAGACATACATAATCTGGGAAGACTTCCAGATTGCTTTTTAAGGAAATGAAGTTCTCAGCACTGGCTGCATTAAGAAGGGTATTTTTGGTTTTCCACAATGCTAGCCCCAGTGCTGAGGAGGGCTCTGAATACATACTTGGAGGTTGGGCAGCATGCAGCTCTGTCCCTGTGGAGCTAAAAAAGCTGTCATCACCATACCAAGTACTCTGTGCATCCAGGTTTCCCAATAACTCTGCTACATCACATGTTTCTGCATTGCTCTACAACAAAACCCATCACATAGTTGGCCACTCACAACACAACTCTAATCCAGGATGTGGGGTTTCAGTTTTATTTTTTTAAAGAAAACACAGCTCTTTTTGATAGCTATTTCAGCTATTTTGACTGTGAAAATCTTCTTCAAAATACGTATTTATTACATGTAAACATGTTCATTGATAACTAAAAAACCTAAAGAAACCCCAGTATTTCCCAACACCTAGTTATCCATGGAGCGGAAGTATTTGGTCAGTGTGCTAATGCCAAAGTCTGAAATTGTTTCACCTCCTTCAAGTTTCAAAATTCTCATTAGTTCTTCTCTTGAGTGCCCAATCCTCCAGCTATCCCTACCATAACTGTTCTATTTCCACAAACTGAGAACACAGTAAGTAAATAAATAATAATTTAAAAAAAAAATCTACAGGATTGTATCAAACAAATTAGGGCAGCTAGAAATCTCCATACTTTAGGATTGTAGCCTTGCTATTTGATAATGGAGACAGAAAGAATAAAGATTACTACAAGGGTTAAACTGAGAATCTTACAGTAGAACAAGAAAACCTCACCTGCTGAACTGTTTAATTGACTCATGGAGTTATACTGATTTATACAGGTAAAGACTGCTTCACTCAGCTGAACTACCAAAGACCATCATGCCAAATGCAATGTCAAAATACAATATTCAGTGCATACTACATTTGCTTATGTCAGATTTGAGAATGTCTCCATTTCAAAGTGTGAAGAAGATATCATTGAATTGTCAGGGTGTTGCAGAACCCAGGAATCTTGCCACTTGCTCACAGTGGAGTGTTTGGGATTAAAACATTTCTTGTGAATAAATTAATGAAGTAATATAAAAATTGACAGCTCAGCTATAACATCTGCTCATCCATAAAAAAGTCACTCCACCCAGCTGAGTGGGTGAAGTAAATATTACAAGGTGGAATTAATGTAGGTACTGATGGAAATATGACCTTTTTAATCAGCATAATTTCAAAGTAAATTCTTAAGTAATAAAAAATTAAAACACATATGCTATAGTGAGTGGAGTGAGATGATCTGGATTAATCAGCCATGGCTGTTCTCTGTAAGTGGGCCTGCCCCATTAGTGCCTAATGTTCTCGCTCACCTGCAAAGAAACCTGTAGCAAGTTGCATAGAAATCTGGTTTAGGCAACAGTTTTCTGAGCCAGTATTCAAGTGTATTAGAAGTTATCTGAGAAAGTTCAGTCTACATCAAGACATTTTATTTTTCAGCAGAGCTTTCACAAATGGCATAACATTGGGTGGGGGGGGTCTCAAACATTCGAAAAATTATATGAAAATAGTGTTAAATGAAAAAGATCTCTTCAAGAAAGCTCAGCCTGCTACTAGCATAGGACACAAATGCCAACTCAACAAAAATAAGCACCAACTGAACTTTAAGCAGAGATTTCCTTCCAAGACATCAGGAGTCCAAAAGAAAAACACCTCACCTTTACTGACATATAAAAGCATACGGAAAACCAGTAAGAATTCAGAATTTCAAATGTACAGGTGTCATGGGAAAATGTAAGTGCTGTGCAATTGCAAGGTCTAGTTTAAGAATAAAACCTCTTACAATAAGAAAAACATAAAAAGCCATAAACACAGTGGTTTACTATACAGCACATGTTTAGAACTCCAAATGGAAGCCATTCCCTTTACTCAGCAGGTGAGATAAACCTGTTAAATTAGAGATTTGTTTATATTGTGCATCTCCCTCCTTCAAAGCAGTGTTCTGTGAATCTGTCTGTTCACCTAATGGTTACAGGTGTGAGATGTAAATGGTGTTCTGAACCTACTGCACATAAGCACCTTGGTAATAACATTTCTCTGTCATAACAACATTAAAGC
>NW_026087270.1:6244999-6259999 GCF_022539395.1 Myiozetetes cayanensis
TCTGTCTACATTTAAGGTAACAAGTAAGACTGATAAAATCAAGAAACCACATTTCATTTGCAAATAGGATTATAGAATTTCAAAAAATCTCAAAATATTTCAGAAGTATCTTCACTTTCTTCATCTCCCTCTTTGGCACAGAATCATGTTGGTTCTTATGTGATAATATCCTCAAAGAAAAAAAAATTAGCTCTGCCAGCATATTAAGATAATGAATCCATGTATACTGCTTAAACCTCATACCTCGCCCTGTAGAAGTAAGGAGAAAATGGAATCATAAAACATGAATAGTTCTACTTCTTAGAACAGAAAATTTAGAATTACTGTCATAAATAGTCATGCACCCAATCACTACATCCTCTGGAAAAGTGTTGTTTCAGTGCAAGTCAGTGAATAAGGCAAAAGTTAAACAGTGTTTTTAGGATGAAAATACTTTTAAAAAAAAATAATCTTCCAGTGTTGTCATAGTCTTCAAGTCAAATTCACATTTACCATCTTCTAATACTGTTGACATTGACATAAATTAGCAAAATACTAAATGTCATTTATACAATAACAACATGGATAAAGTATACTTTGCTACCACATTGACATGTATGTGAATTCTGCTCCAACACACACACACACAGAGAATGGAAACTGGTGACTTGTAAATCCCAGTACCCATCATGACATATTAACAATGTTATGTCAATAGTAAATACTGTAAATATTGGAAATGTGTTTGATTCTGAACAATATATTGTTGACAATTTTAACACACAGCTAAAAAGGCCCCTGTAGTCATTATTTGTGCAGGTTGCTCAAGATAAATCTACTTCACGGTGACCTTAGAGCAAATTCATATTTTGATATAATTTTTCCCCATGCTTTCTTAGAGAGCTTCTAAAAAGCCTGTTCAGACACAAGTTTGCACTGGAGCAGCATGTTGCTTCTGAAGCATAGTACGTGGCAGGAAGCACAATGGCTTTATAGTCACTTGCTCAACCTTCAGTAGTGCCACAGCCAACAGCTGGGGAGAATCACCTGATGTATTAAAAAGAACCGCACTTCTCATACCCAATTCACAAGTACATGAAGTATGCTCAGTCCCATTTATAAAGTCACCTGAGAACCTCAGGTGAAGAGGACTCTACATTTGCTGTTCCCCCTCTCCATTGTAACTGCTTATAAAATGACTAATCGGCTTTAGATTGACCGACAGATTTTTAAAACCTACATCCTTGTGTCTAAACACACACGTGCATCTACACACCACTTATTTGTTTTCTAGCTCTATAAATCTTTCAGGAATCTCACTAATAAGTCCTGAACATGTAGGCTATGAGCCTTTGGGCAACAGCCCCAAGGGGTGGTTTATAGAGCACATTTAGACAGGGTATGAAATGCTTGTTGATGGCTTGAAAGAAGCTGAACATCTACCCAGTGATGGTATCTCATTTCTACCTTTTTGGACACTTCACCAGGTCATCACACCAGGAAATAACATAAGGGGAATTTTAGTGTTATTCAGTTGGTGGGAATCAGGAGAAAGCCAGCTAATAGCTTCTGATAGGCACTTTAATGTATAGCACATACTGCAAAAAGATTTGTGGTATTCTAAAGTTCAGCCTCCAATGACAAAGCTACTCTATAAAAATAAATATAAAGACTCATCTGTATAGAAAAAAATCTTTGTTCTTAAAAATGCACTTAAAACCCCCCACCACAACTAATAAAATATTGGATTCCTGCAGATTTTCTGGACTCTTAGAGAGTAAGTCCTCTTTATAGCCGTGACTTATATTCTACTGTCCTCTTCACAGCTGACTACTGTTAAGGCCAGCTTCACATATTGGCATGCTCCTCTAGTTACATTTGTTATAGCACAGGTATTTGTAACCCAGTGTAGTACAAGCTGTAGAGTTGATATAGTAACAGCAGCATAAACATGCCCTACTTCTGTACAACACAGGGCTGGCCTACATGGCAATGTGACTGTATAATAAGCTGCAGCATTCAGGTATACTATTAACTCCACACTAATTACTGCATGTCGTGTGAGGTGAGGTAGCTTACTCTTATGCAAAACACAGCAAACCACTTCACACAAACTCACTCATACTGCTTGCTAAGGCTACATCTAGTAGCCTTACCAGTAAAACAAATTAAACATGCTTGGGAACACTGCAGGGCACCAAGGTTGAACTGACCCAAAGAGCCCATTTCTCTGCACCACCATCACCAACAAACTGGCTGCCTGCAAACCCCATCCCACCTGAGCTGCCAGCCACAGACAGAGGGTTTCAGCACAGGGCAGCTGGCAGTGGTGAAAAGCCCATCAAAACCCTCCTGAGGGGTTCCCAGCATGACTTTCCATGTGCCAGCGTTCGGGAATGCTCTCTGGCACTGTTTGATTTCCTGCCCTTAATGCAGTCTTAGTGTCTGTGTGGGGGATCGGGGTGAGCAACAAAGCTATTTGGCAGTCACTCCTCTGTGCAGGTAAGCATTATTCCACTCCTGTGTATGAGAATATCAGCACATTTGTATCAAATTAATTACCAACAAAGTTAATAGAGGCAAAACTTATGTTTAGACAAGGCTTTAAAACTCCTTTCTTCTCCATTCAAAAAGTTGGGTTTACTGTTCTTCTACAGTATGTTCAATGGTTTCATATGTCATTCCCTGTTAAGTCCAGCAGTCTGCATGGTTTGGTGGAAAAGAATGGGTCTTATTACTCAGAGTTTTATTTTAGTTTTAAATGACCACTGCAAGGATAAATTTTCTTGAAAAATACCTCCAAATCATTAGAAATACTTCCTAACCTTGCCATAAAGATTTCTTTTACCACTGCGACCTTAATGAGAATGTTTCCCTTAAGAATTGAGGAGAGTTTTATGAGAAAGCAACAACAAAACAGTGAGAAACCTTGGCAACATTGAGGGGAAAAAGAAAATCAATAAAAGAAAAAAAACCCCAAACAAATAAAATAATCTCTCAGAAAAAAGGCCAATACTAACTTTTAAGATGACCAAAGTCTAATATCCTCTCATTTGTAAGTTTAATTTGTTTTCTGTACTATTTTTATCTCACTGAACTGCTATTATGTGAAGCACAGAAAAAAAGGTCTTTTACTTAGAAGAATTCTTGACTAGCTTTCTCCTAAATATGATATTCTTGGGAAAACAGGATATCACTTTAATAGATGGAAAGAGCAGTCCACAGCCACAATACACAAAACCTGATCTACAGCCTTAGCTAACCCACTACTTCACACATGCCTAGTTTTAAGAATGTGATGTATTCCCCAAAAACCACTGACTCCCATCAGACACCTTAATGGACCATGAAGCATCAGTTTGAGCACCCTACCAAACCTATGTCTAGCATATCATAATAAAACCTCAGCCTACCTCCAAAAAAAAAAAAAAAAAAAAAAAAGAGTAAATACAGTATCCCAAGGGACAGCAATGAAAGCTTAACCCTAAAGATGGTGAAAAGCTATTACAGCTCTTCACAGCCAGAAAACATTCTGGAGAAAACCTGATCTCACTGATATCCATATCCACAGGCCTTCTTGTGCTCTGTTCCAGAGGACCAAAATTTCTCTCAGTCAGTGTACTTTGTCTACTAAAATCAAAGCCTGGCACTCCTAAAGCCCCCACATTTCTATTCTTAAATTAGATAGTTCAATTAAAAATAATTGCTCTTCCTTCATCTTTAACCCAAATGGCTGCTACTTTGCTAAAGGAGCAGGGCTGTATTCAAAAACACCACCACACAACATCAAGGGCTCTCTAGTTAGGAGCAAGTCTCCCAGGAGGACTCATACAGGTCCATGAGACCAGCTCAGACATGTCCCAAGGGCTGAAGGAAGTGGCTAACTTTAGAATAAGGCCACTCCCTGTCATCATTGAAAGGCCACTGAAACGGCCTTCAAGCTGCCACACTGGGCTGGCCTGCATCTTCCCTGCTAAGCTATTCATGAGATAAGCTCTGGGAAAGAGAGGCTCAAAAGAAAACACCTGTATTTGGTGCAATTCCCACATCTGTTCAAACACTTGTGTTTCATAAAGTATTATGACTGGATGTTTGGATTTTCAGAAAAAATCCCCATGTTTTAAATTAAATTTTGTTAAGACTTCTATTTAGTGGAAAAGCTTTTTCCCTCTCTTGAAAACTAGATGCTTCTGTGCAAAAAATGTTCAGCCTTTTTAGCTGATTGACAGTTCTGGAAGGGACAGAGACAGATGTTCACAGTTCTTTCCCTAGTTAACACATTGACTTACTGTACAATTATACCCTTTCAAAAGCCATTCTGAAAAAAATTTTGTCGTGTGACTGCCACAGCTATTTGGCATTCTTTTTTTTTTTGAAAATCAAATGACATTTCTGTTTTGAGAACTGATTCCATTTATGTATTATTTGGAGAACAAGTTGTTCTTGAAGCAGCAAGAGAATGCAACTATCCAAACAGCAGAAAAAACATCAACACTGAAGACTGAAACTTCCCCAAATATATTTTATTCTGGACCTTTATTGATAGTAATACTTTTCAAAAGGATGGAAAGGAGTATCATCTATGAACATGAGCTTCCTACACTGGAACCAAAGAATCATGCACTGCAGTGGTTCTTCCAATGTTCACAGCACCTTGACTGAGCTCACCATCCTTTTTCCATCACAGATATAGTATGCTACAAAATACTGATCTCTTCCAAATTGAGTTAAATAAGTGAAAGAAATGATCCTACAATGAGTTCCACGCTTTATGAGACCTTAAATATGTACAAGTAATTGCTGCAAGAGAAGTAGAACTCCAACTGCTCTACTGCTGTAACAGGTCTGAGACCATACAGTGTTTGTAGTGGAAGTCGTGGAACTGAATAAAACAAAGTCTTACCTTTTGATCTCCTAACATGCAATACTTTTCAGATATATCTATCTGTCTACATTTCACATGTCTTTGAAGCAAAGTACTCTATTTCTGTTCAGAAAAGTACCCTCAAAGTTTAATATAATGACCAATATTTATCCAGAGATTCCAAAGTGCTCTGCAGACTTTACAAGACTTTACAGACAGAACTATATAAACTATATAAACAAGGAATATTTTACCAACCACTGAATTCAGGTATCTCTAGCACAGAAGACAGTAACTATTTAATATGGCACCACAATAACCATATTTGAGTTGAGGATATTAAAAAAAAGGTAACTTAAACCAATCACTTAAACTCTGGCCAATACAACAAAACTCGCATTCCTTCTTCTTGTAGAACTGCCTACATATCTTTAATGAAATGGCCACCATCTCAACATTACATCTCACTGAGAAAGTTATCGTCTTCTCCATCCGTCATCCCTCCTCATTCCCATCACTAGCCATTACACTGATTCAGAAACTGACTCCAAGGGAAAAATACCACTCACTAATTACCATAGAGTGGTGTTCATTCAGCACTTCAGTTTTCCTTGGAGGCTTCTTACCCAAACATTAACCCTCAACCAAACCAACCTCAGCTGTTTCAACATTCTCTTTTTCTTTTCTTTTTTTTTTTTTTTAAATATGTATATAAAACAGAAGAACCAGACCAGTTGCAGCCAGACTTCTTGGCAATTTAACATTTTTAACCAAAGCAATTTATAAATTATGCAAGTGGAATATTTATTTATATGAAGAATTTTGTGGGTTATTTTAAAGGTGGAATTGGAACTGCTTTTATATAGTAAGTGACTGAGAAATCCCCGAATGTTGTCTTGCATAAACGTCATGGTAGCAGCAATGCTACAGAACAATTTTGCTTTTGTCGGGGGCATACGTAGATTTTAATTAAACGCTTTAATTCTGAAACAGTTGCTTATACAGCTACGCAAACTGAAAGTGGCTTGGGTGCTAGTTTTTTTGATCTGTCCTAATATAAAAGATAGAGTAATTCAAACATAACAAAACTAGAGTGTTCTTCTCTCTGCAGTAAGAGGGGAAAGACACACAGCAGGAACTAAAGGGGAACTTGAAAGGCGCCATGCTGGCCGCCTATCAGGGTCCCCACTATTTGCATACCAAAGGTACCAGACATCTGGGGGAGAGTCTGTGCGGTGCCTTATTGCCGTCTTCTGCAGGGCCCGTGCCGAGGGAATTCTGCCCCAGCCAGAAATGGGGCTTCCAGCCCTTTTATGCTGCTCCAGCCTGTTTACCTACCATAACGGGGTCAGAGCACAGGAAGAAATCTTAACCCTACATTTGAGGCAGAGAATGCTGCAAACTGAAGGACCCAGCCACATGTGGGACTCAGTCATCAGCAGCAACCCCACTAACCAGCGCTAATGTAGACCCCAAAAAACCTTCAACCCAGCTGCCCCTGCTTGACTCCTGCTTTGAGACTGAAGTCACATCGGAGATGTGCTTTGAGACATAATAACAGGCATCACAGAAATGCTAAGTGTTCTTTTTCCAGGCTATTTTTAGAAAATTACTGGAGAGCAAGATGTTATACCTCTACCATGTACGTTGTATTTCTCACACATGCGTCAGTGACACAGTCAGGTAAGTATGATCATATGTGAACATACGCTCTGAGTCAACACCACCTTATTTTTTAATTTTCTGGACATTCCTTGGAGATGTTTCCCCCCCTTCCCCAGCTGACCATCAAATCACTACACAGTCTCACAGTGTGTTGCTGTGCTTGGACATCCTCCAGCTCTGGACACTCTGGAGTGCAAAGTCAAGTAGAGAAAAGAGGAGAACACAGAAAGATGAAGGGGCTGAGAGGAAGGAAACTATCAAATATCACAATCCCAACAATCCATTACTTTTCTCTGGGATCAGCTAGAGGGTTACTAACGTGCTTCTAAACTCCATGCCTAACAATAGTAACAAATTAGTAAATGTAGTAAAACAGTGACTACCAAATGAATTCCTTGCAAGCACAGGTTTGAATATTTCACTCCAAAGCTCAAAGCTGATACTAGTTTTGCACAGTGAGACAACAAGTGGGTAAATTTATTATTTTAAACAGCCTATTAACAGGAGAGTTGGTCAAGTACTATAGCATTTGAAATTTTTTTAAAGGGAAATATTTTGATAATATTTACATGTTGTAAAACCAATTTAAAAATGTTGTGTATTTTTTGTAATGGAATCCCAGTTCCAGTGCATCATGTAATATGTCTTAGTGAAACAACGCATTCCTGGTTTTTAGCCAACTATTAATCAGGTATCCCTTAATGGAAAAGAACAATTGCTACTAAAGGAATATAACAATTAAATCACTAGGGCTAGATTGCCACACCCTTCCAGTTCGCTTTAGGAGTGGGGGTTTTGTGATGCAACCTCCACCAAAAATTTCTTCACAAAGATTCTCTTGCAATGTTCACAGTGGGAGAAGGCAAAACTTGCTCACCACCTCTGTTTAAAAGTTGCACCTAATCCCAGAGAAACTGTAAGATTTTGGGAGGTCAGAGTTCCCTATTCAGAGGCTCCAGATGGTCACAGTCAACCAGAGCCATCTTTGCCATGATCTCCCTGTTTCTGTTGACATAGAAGGTTCCCATAAAAATGATTGTGGTTTCCAAATGTATCACCTCTTCAGTGAAATTTTCCTGGTAGGAAGGTGTATTTTATTCACCTCATGGCTCCATCTCTAAGCTATACTCACAAGCACTTACGATAGAATCTTCCACAGCAAGTAATTAGAGTGGGTATCACAACCAAAGGACTCCTGTTGCTGTTCTGAAAGCAGGAGCTGAGATCTTCATGTAGATGCACAGATCTCGAAAGAATGATCTGGCCCCCGGACATGATAGGTTTCCTATAAAGAACAGTGTTACTGTAATCCCTCTCTTGTCATGAAATATTCAATTTTCTTTTTCATTCTTAGAAAATAAAATGCTAAATTACCTAGTTTAGTAGGTCAATGTCAAAACTTATGATGAAAAAGAATCTTCCTAAGAGAGTTTCTTAAAACCTGTATAATCAGGTTGGTAATGCTGCCCACAGGGAAAACCCATTAGCAGAAATCTCTAACACATTTCAAAAAGCTAAACCTAAGTGGATTGTGGGTATGCCTAACTGCTACATTTCAAGCAGCCCAACTCATCCAAAAGCATTGCTACACCTCAGTGCACTGGTTTCCCTCCGCACATACTTGCTGTAGAAAATCTGCTAATGCAGCCAGCAGGCAGATTTTGTGACGATGAGGAAAGTAGATTTCATCTTCCTCACATAACTGGAAGGCATTTTGTAGCCGATTTCAAGGGTTAAACTCTGCTTCTGAACTTCAATACTCAGAAATTCTATGCACTCTCTTTTTAGAGTACTCTTCCTTCCTTCCTATCTGCTAACACAATAGGGAAAGCTTTGTTATCATTAATCATCTTCAGAGCCCTGGGGATTCTCCGAGCACTAGCACTGCTGCAGCCTCCCTGGAAAAACCCGCAGAGATATGCACCAAAGTTTCTCTCCAAGTTCACTGGGGCAGATTTTCATTAGTGACTGGATTTACAAGCTGGGGACATGGTTAATGCTCCATCTAAAGTCAAAGAAACTAAATATTTGATAATTATCACCAGAATCAGCATCTTCAAATAAAGGATTTGAACCTTTTTTTGCCTTGCATGCATGCCCTCCCTTCCCTGCCCCCCCCCACTCTCAAGATCTGAAGGAAAGAAAAAAGATGGATTTTTCAGCATAAAACCAAATAATGTCTTACACTGCACAAAACATCATAAGATATTAGGAAAGGTAAGATAAGCATTCTAAACAGAGATGGAAATGTATCAGAATGATATATCTTTGAGAGAGAATGATTGTGCCTTAGCAGAGAACAATTTATCCAAACTAAATACCTTAAATAGGCAGCACTGTATGAGTTTAGCAGCAATTATTTGACTAATTCATCTTGTCAGCCTCCTAACAAATAGCCCCGAAAAAAGCAGCCTGTCTTGTAGTTTCAGGCGACTTTGAAGGAAAAGGATATCCTGTAGAAATTAAAGAAAACAACATGGCTGAGAAAACATTTGTAAATAAGTCATCAACATTCTGATTAGATCTCTAACTCCTTGATCTAAATCTCTTGGTTTTTTCATGCATTCTGCTACCTAAAACTAGTTGGAAAAGTACATTCAGTACAGGAATAAACAAAGAAAAAATGTTGTCCTGACTTCTCAAAGTCTTTTTATCTGCAGGTGCAAATTATGCACTTATTTCCTCAACTTAATGCCCACTCCTCATAAAAGTATAGTGCTAGCATTAATATATCCAATTGCCTATCTGAAGCTGTAAGATACAAGGCTCAGATGTGGCAAAGTGAGTTTTAAAAACTCTTCAGACAACACTTACAAATTCCACAAACAATCCAGCAACACAATTCTGTAACTAAAAATACACCAACAGTTTCTCATTGAGAGTCCAGTTTGAGCATCCCCAGTGCCATACAGACTTACAGGACATTTGTGCTTAAAACTGTGTGAACACCAAGTGCATGTCAAGTTAGATGACCCTACTAATATGTAAAATGATTGGGTTTATGCATAATTGCAGTAACTACACATGCAGGTTAGGTCCATAGCATTGATTTTACGTGCCTATCCCTGTGCTGCTACAATACTGATAATTTGAATCTAATTTATTCTCATTGTTTATACAGTTAACAAGGTGCTGTGTGTATACACAGTGGGCTGTGAGCTAGGATTTGGTGTTTTGCTCCACAGAAATTGCAATCCAAACAGAAATACTGTGCACTGGAGAGTGGATTGGTGTTCACTCCACTGAGAAACAGGAGGGAGGAAACAAGAACAAGCAACAAGAGATGATAGGAACAGTAAGGCAGAGGGATTGGGCAGAATGCTATGGAAATACTAAGGCACACAACATAAAAGTTCACAGCAAAGATGAAGACCTGGGACTTGGAAATTTTGGAAGGTATATGGAAATGCTGTCCACTGCAAGGCTTTGAGCAGTGGAAAGATGGGAACATTTTACATCAGATTTCCACTTATAAAAAGGGTTTTTCAGTATTTTCCTACTTCAGAAGAACATATAGCAGATAAATACAGTAAGGAAGAGAAGGTGGTGACCAAATAATGGCAAGTGACCACCGTGGTGGTCACCGTGGAAATACCTAGGGTAGATTAAGATAGATTAGGATAAAAGGCCTGACTAGGATGCAGTAGGAGGTGCTAAGTAAGTGAGAAATTATCCCTCTTTAACCCCAGACTATGTCTGTTCCCTCATCTAATGAGATCTCTCTCTAAAGCAAACAGGCTATAACACCACTGTACTCTTTCAAAGTCGGGTTGCCTTTAGCTGGCTCTGGAGCAGGTATATCTGAGAAGGGGGGTTCTCATCAAGCACAGTATAGGCATCAAGTCACTAAGGCATCTTTCCTCAGCCAGTCCCTGCGTTATGGAGCCTGTTCATCCAGATGCTTTATCCCATCATTTAAATGCTGCTTTAGACAACAGTTTTTCCATCCTTTTGATTGATGTCCAGCCCAGCACATTATCCCTTCCTTTAAATTGATGTCACTTTCTTTAAGAGCCTAAGTATTACTCTAAACTGTGTTTTAATTGCTATTTATATGTCCCTCAAGTGTGCAGAACCATTTACTGTTCAGCAAAGGCCAGGACATTTTATAAATAAAATCCTAACTTGCTACTGAGAATGATAATATTGGCTGGCAGCATCTGGATACATTTTAAAAGCAAAGATTTTACTTCTGCAAGACAAGGATAAAAACACAGATGGCATAAGCTAATGTGAAACCTGCAGAAAGCTTTTTTCCCCCCTGTTCTTCGAATACCATGGTAAGTTGGTGAGTAGGAGGAAAGTTAAAGCTTACATACATCCCAGCATGCCAACCCATGTCCTACTGAGATACTTGACTGTCTAGTGCTTCTAAGCAGCTGGAAAAATGTCAAACTGTCATCACTGATTAAAATGGGATTTTATAGAAAGCATCATACATATTGTTAGAATTTTAGAATTATTTTATATGATGGGAATAAAAAAATTGCTAATTTTGCTTCAAAACAGAATTTATCCACGTTTCTCTCTGTTTCACAGTAGTGCTTACTCAAGACTGTCCTTATCTGGTAATTATGGACTTTACCTTGCTTTGGAGAGTTAGGGGATTTACCCACCATGATTTTTCAATGTACTTCTAAACAGTTTGAATCGCACAGATGTTTTCACATCAACATTTCTGCCACTTGCTGTCTCCAGGCTCATTCTGAGCACTTCAGTGGAGCTGATGCCATTGATTTTGATCTCCATGGCTCACCTGCAGTTCCCTTTCTTTCCCTCCCTCAGCTCAGGAAGTAAACTAGCTCTGTGGTACAAACACCTTGTTAGAGGTAAGAGGACCATGTAACCAAGGACATACTGTATCAGTCTTTACTATTCAGTGCAAACTTTTAAATTGAGAACTCAGAGCCTCCTGACTCCCATCTCCTCTGGCCATCATGAGATTTACCATTATTTAAATTTCCTTAATCTTGAGACAAAGGGTGAGCAAAAAACTACTGTCTATTAGATGGTAAAGTTTGTGTGCCGTGTGTAATCCCTTCCTATGTTCATGCAAAGTTGTCATCATCCAAAATTGCCCATACTCATTCAACAGAACCTCCATGTGAACAAGATCTAGAAGATACTTGGCACTGAGCATGGAAAGGGAAGGCCTGAGAGTCAACAGCAGTGGTAAGAGATGGAACCTGCTCCCAGCAGTGTTACAGAGTGGGACAGCTGAAGCTTCTGCATTCCAGGACAGTACTGCACCACCAGCCTAAAACCCAGCTGGCCATGCTTGGGCACTCTGTACCTCCCAGTCACACAGACAGAGTCCAAGTGATGCTCCACAGATCCACAGCACTGCCCACCAACCACCATCCCTCCCTGCTGCCAGAGTGCTGCCCACAGCCAGTGCCCTCAGTCACTCAGAAGGATTATTGAAGGGTTATCACTTACAGGTTCAGAGCAGTCCTTGCTCCTCAGTACCATCATGGAGCCAGCATTAGTCCAGCTCTGCACTAATGAGGTGAAGGTTTTCATGGGCACTGCAGAGGCTGTGGTGAGCACCTGCCCTGTCCCTGCATGACCATGGGCTCAGCCATGGTTTGACCCAGCCCAGTGCATCAGCAACCCCCGGGTCAGGGGTCTGTGCCCACAGAGGCACCACAGCCTTCAGGGTGTCACCAGGGCAAGGCCCCCAGCTCAGCCCAGCTTCAAGGACATGGGGCAGCCACCACCAACACTGAGGGAGTGGGCTGGGCCAGCGCTTAAATGCCTTGGGTGGGGCTGGGATGGGCCAGAGAGTGGGACCAGGTGGAAGTAGATGATTAGTGGAGAGCAGCTTGCTCTCTGTGTGGGATTGATTGGCAGTGCTGTAGGCACCGCAGGCCTGGGCACAGCCACAGACCTGCTGAGAGACTCCAGTGATGTACCCAGGCTCTGGGGTGACCTTGTTCCTAGTACCATCCCTAGACTCCTGGTGTGACCCCATTCCCAGTACCAACCCCAGATTTGTGGGGTGACTCCATTCCCCAGCATTGTCCTCAGACCCTGGGGTGACCCCATCCCCAATGCCATCCCCAGACTCATGGTGTGGCCCAGTCCCGAGTGCAGTCACCAGCACCATGGGGTGACCCTCACCCACCCTCTGATGCACTTAGGGTTAGGGGTGACCCCAGCCCTGCAGTCCCTGGGCAGGCACCCCCAACACCACTCTGGGTCACCCCCAACACCACTCTGGGTCACCCCCAATACCACTCTGGGTCACCACCAAGGTTGTGCAGCAGTTGTCACAGAGCCAGGCCTTGCTCTTCACTGTTCAGCTGAGTGCCCAGTCATCAGGCTGGGACACAACACAGGAGCTGCTTTTGGAGTGTCTGGGTTTGGTTTGTTTCTTTTTCCTTTTGTTTGTTTGTTTGTTTGTTTTTGTCTTGGGTTTTTGTTTGTTTGTTGGTTGGTTTGTTTGTTTTTAGTGCAGCTGTAACTGCATCTTCCAAGAAACACACTATAGCTCTCCAAGACAGCCCACAGATCCAGCCCTGGGAGGGGGTGGGCACCACTGGCCTCTGCTCTGATTGCAGCGTGGACAACACTGGGAAATAATGGTGAAGGAAGTTCAAGCATGATGAGGAGGTTATTGAGCCACGCTTTTCAGATGGTAGTTTTGGCCTTAAAAAGTTGCCTCACCTGCACCAGCTGCCTGGTTTTATTGCTAAAGATTGTCCTCCTTGTACTTCCCTGGGCATGCAGCGAACCCATGAGCAGGATTCACTCCAGGGACACTGCAGCCAGTTCCCTGCTGTCCTTCTGCCAAGCTGAACTGCGTCATCTTGGGGGACATGAAATGGAAGCAAACCTGGATTGCTGGATTCTCCACTGACATTTACACTGGGAGGTCAGGGAGATAATCAGCTCATCTTATGAGTCTTGTTGGTAAGGGACAACCAACAGAGCATCACAAAAATCTAAGTTCTGTCATAGCAATTATAATTCCTCTTTCTTTTTAGCCAGTCACTGCATCACTCTGAGTGATAGGAAATGGCCTGCATGAGGAAAATAAAGTGACCTTGTCGCAAACCCTTTCAAACAGAACAAAATTATGTAAATACAGTCCTCCACCCAGTGCGCCTGCAACCCTCTGCGCCAGTGGTTAGACTTCAGCCTAACCCAGATCTCTGGAGAAAATAGAAGGTTAAAAAGTTAATTTTTCTCACCTGGACAGCACTGGATTGGTTTTAATCTCTCTTGGGACATACTGCTATCAGGCAAAGGTGCAAAGAGAGATATCTGCAAACATATAATATATCCAAACAAATAATCACAATAAATTCATCGGAGCTAGAACTCTTGAAATGCCACAGATATCAGAGCCCTATAAAAAACAAAGAGTTTCCAAATACAATACCTGAAAAGAGGATGCTCAGTCCCTTTAAGCAACCACACTGATGGCAATGTACTTTAAAATTTGTCCAAAGCTTATGCTCTGTTCCAGCAGTAAACCCACTGAACCAATGGGAGATGGGCACTGCTTTAGTGCCAGCCCTTCCCAAAGAGTTTGTGCTAAAGCTGAGAGCTGTGCACAGCAGTTCACCAAGTGTCCCTCACAAGTGACAGTTGGATTTTTGAGAGATTTCAGCATTAGCCAGCCCTGCAGCCCACACGCATTACACAGGGGGATCATCCCACCTGGGCACCCTGTGCTGCCCCTTTCTTAGACACGGTATTTCTGGTGGGCTGTGCCCACTAAACTGGTTCAGTGAGGCAGCTCGGGTGCCTTGCCAAGCTGAGGGCTCAGCAGTGTGCACTAGCTCGTGCTGCCCAGCCCAGCTGCTGCGGAAGCAGCCAAAGGAATTTGGGGCTACATCTGCTTATTCTGCATCACACTTGGCTAGCAATGATTCCCCAGACTCAGAGGACTCTTGTGGAAAAGCGAGGTGCTCTTCAGTGGGATAAGGGACACTAATTTGTCACAGAACTATTTTCAGTCTGAAAGCTTGTTTTTAAATCAGTGGTTTTAGTTTTAAAACTCAGTTGTCAACCCTCGAATAAACAACAATGCAGATAGCACTCTGTCCCCATAAACATGTCCCTTCATGGAGATTTTTACATGATACATCAAACTGACCATATACACTAATCAAAATATCAGCAAATAAAGCTTCTTGCCCTTATTTTCCTAAATTGTATACCTTTAGCACATTTGCTTATCCTGAAGTATTAACAAACCACTCTTTTATAACTGTGAAAAGCAAATATTGACTGAGCATTGAGGTATGGTAAATAAATTACATTTACCCTGACAAAGTGTTCATTGCCCTCCCTAATTACACATAGTGAAAAACATTTAGTCTGGCCATTCAAGAGCTGGATAAATAGGCTTAACAGCTACTGAGACAGTTAGTGCTATGAAAAATAAAAACATATCTTTAAAGATTAAAGAGGAAATAGTGTTATTCCATCCATACACGAGTGTGATTGTACTCCATACAAGGAGTTGTCATTTGAAAAGA